>NW_027490158.1:606664-731523 GCF_050948175.1 Xylocopa sonorina
TGGCGCAACCAATTTCAACGTTTCATAGTAAGTATGCTGTATTCTTCTATGCGTACCATTATACCTAGGTGATTCTGCATTTCAAAAGAATGTGGATTCTACTTATCCATGCAACGCGATGGCGAGATCTTATTCGCTAAAGCGTCCCATTTTCATGCCGCATTTTTTGTATCGCATATTGTATATTGTAACTTATATCGCGAAGCGGGCGGCGATCCCCGGTGATTCGCGGCGTGTATAAATAAAGAAGCCGTGACTTCAGTATCCCACGACCCGAGTGTGTGTACTCAGCTAGGCGTAGTCGAAAGGAGGAGCATTTCGAAGTTTCGAGGGTTGTTCCGCTCCGGATTTTCTGAGGCCGTGTAGACTATTTCTTTGCTGCTTTCTGCGCAGCTGACGCCCAAGAAACTAGTACTCGCAGTTTCGAAATACCCCCCGTTTCGGTGATTATTTTTGCGTTCGCGAGCTCGTGAAAAGTTGTACGTTAGCGGATACCTTGTAACGATAGATCGCTTTAGATTAAAGTACGTTTTACATCTTAAAGCATTTGGATAATTAACCCCTTCGAGCTTCCCTGACATACTGTAGATAGGTTTGCGTCACAACTGATAGAGACCATCACTTTACATAGATATATGGAACACACATAGCTTTAAACGTAGAACTGAGAATCTGAGAACTTACTTTGAAACGGACGACATAAAGAACAGCCTAACCAAACGTAATCGAACCGATTTTTCAATACTAATCTTATCATGTTTAACTTATCCTGCAAACCATTAAAATGCCCTTCGAACAGTGTTTATTCACAGTGAAAATGCATTTAAAATTCTCTATCGTATTACGGAAAAATGAACATACCAATTCATTTTTAAAAATGAAGGTAACCATCAAATGACCAACATACCTACACTTACAAAAAAACTATTTTCATCAACGGATGGGCCCTTTGTACTGTGCAATTTTATCTCAGCAATGATGAACAAAGTTAAATTTAATATTACGATGTTTAATATTGTGACGGTGTTCCCGTTACGATTCGCAAGAAGGAGTAATTATACCAGTAATAAGGGATGTAGAACAGTTTTAATCCGGTGTTAGGTAGGTGTACAAAATATGCGCGTGCTTACACTTTCCGCGGATTCGCCTACGCAAAGTAAAAGAACAAGATAATTGCCTAACCAGGGGGTATTTCGAAGCTGCGAGGCTGGGACTTTTTGGGCGCCAGCTACTCAGGAAGTAGCAAAAACTAATGGACTACACAACCCGGGGAAACCCGGGGCAGAACAACCCTCGAAACTTCGAAATGCTCCTTCTTTCGACTACGTCTAGCCAAATGCGCAAATTTGGTTCGCGGGATACTGAACTCACCGCTTCTTTTTATATTGCCCCGACGCGGAATTACTAATAAGGACTACTAACTGTTACGCGGTACGCTGCGAATGACCTGGGATCAACACCCGTTATACGATATAAGATACAATACATAATATCAAAAATGCGGCAGGAAAAACTGGACGGTTTAGCGTATATGGACTCACGCTCTCCTTTCCAGGCTCCTGAATGCTGATTCTCTCTCTCTCTCTCTCTCTCTCTCTCTCTCTCTCTCTCTCTCTGTCTCTCTCTCTCTCTCTCTCACACTCTCTCTCTCTCCTTTACTTTGTACGCTGCCGGTTGCCGGTGCTGTAGGAAAGCGCGGTAGGTTGCCTGAAGTCAGGGGTTGATAATGGAAGTGCGAGAAGGCTCATGTGTGGAATGAGTGGCAGGGGCTACGCACGACGTTACACTTAGAGATGCTATCCCGTTGCATGAATTTGTGGAACTTACATTCCTTTCAAGAGCAGAAGCAGATAAGTATAATGCAATGCATAGAAAATTACAAATAATTTACCTTGTAACGTTGAAATAAGATGGGCTCTTGCGTTGCATGAAGCATTAGAACTCTCATGCATTGGCACGCAGACACTACGACACGTCTTCACAATGCATGCAACCGTAGGATTCATAGGATACGTAAGTATCGAAGAAATAGAGTTCTAACGCTTCATATATCGCGATGACACATTTCATTCCAATATTCCAAAGCAAGTAAGTTGTAATCTTCTAAGCATAGTATTATGCTTATATATTTCTACACTTCAAAGGAATGTGAATTCTACAGTTCCATACAATGCCATGTATAGCATTATGCTTATCTAATTGTATACTTTGAAATTTTCTTTTCTTCTAAACACCAAGTGGTCAGGAAGCCTCTGACAGAGAACGAACTGAACATTTTTATTCGTGTCCTGCTTATATTGGCTGTAGCGCCCTTTCCTGAAATCAGATTATATTGGTTTTAAAAGGAAATGTATACAAATGATCGAATAAAAAACGCGGTGAAGCGCAATCGGTTTATATCGATACTTTTCATTTCACCATTATTTCCACTGCTAGGACTGAGGATCGTTTGTATAAACTTAGAATTGTTGTTAACGCAATTCTTTACACTTTCGAAAATACTATTATTACGTTGAGTGCAACGCCGATCTTGCTGCACTTCTCGCTCAGGCGGCAGCGCGTGAGCACTTGATGCCGAATGCTTGTCTAATGGGTATAAACAAACGATAAGTTTAATACACTGTATCCGTTTCGTTTGGACTGTCGAAATGGTACAAGCAATGCATTTGTATACAATGTGTGAACATAAAATAATGGGATGGGAATGCCAGAGAGGCGAAAGAGCAAATACAAGTCGAGTGTCATTCTGAAAAAGCCACAGAAGTATAAAGACCTATTGCAGCAGAGAGAATTCAGTTTTATAGTGACTATTTTGAAAAAGTTTTGGTATCCATCAACTAAAAATGTTGAGAGGACATTTGTACCAAATGTCGGCGTGTAATACAACTATCATCTTCAGATAGTGACAATTCATCTAGTAGTTCACTAAGGAATACTGAAACAAATGATCCAAATGATTGGTTTGATCCGGGAGACAACCAGCCAAACATTATACCTTCCTCAAGTCTCCATAGTGCTAAACTCGCTCATGAAGAAATGCAAAATTGTTGCACAGTGGAAGATTTTTACGGCCTTTATGTGAAGGATAAATTATTTTAACATATAAGCGAACAAACAAATATTTATGCGACACAAAGAACAATCGCTTCCAAACGTGATGAAATGTGGGTGCCAACAGATAAGGACGAAATAAAGAGGTTTTCTGGAGTGGTTTTGTGGATGGGATTGGAAAAGCTCCCATCTTTGTATCTGTATTGGTGTAAGGATACATTGTTTATTCAAACATTCCCGCGGAAAATTATGAGTAGAGACAGATTTCAAATTCTGTTGAGAATGTTGCATTTTGCCGACATTACAAAAGTGGATGCTTCCAACCGTCTTTCAACGGTTGAATTATTAATAAAAGAATTAAATATAAATTTTAAAAAATATTATGGTCCCGTTGAAATGTTATGCGTCGACGAGACGGTAAGACCATTCCGTAGACGGATCATATTTAGACAGTGCATGAAGCAAAAAAAGCATAAATATGGCATAAAAATGCTTAAATTGTGCTGTGATAATCATTACACATATAATCATTGCATTTACACCGGCAAATCATTGGATAAAAAAAATACACCACCCAGAGATGTTGTCATGCATTTATGTGAAAATGTGTTTCACAAAGGCCATACTTTATACACTTATAATTGTTATACGAGTGTGTATTTAGTAAACAAACTCATAACAAAAAACACACATTTGGTTGGTACTCCTCGACCAAATCGAAGAGGCAATCCAAGTAAAGTTATGACAACCAAACTGCGACGCGGAGGAACAGTAGAGGAATTACAATAATGAAATGGAAAGACAAGAGGGATGTTTTAGTTCTTTCGATCAAGCATTCTGACGACATGAAATCTGTAATAACAAGAACAGGGGTATCCTGCAAATCAAAAATTATTATTGATTATAATAAAGGTAAAACAGCGTTTGATCGGTCTTATCAATTGGGCTTACAGCAGTCCACTTAAAAGGTCACTAAAATGATATAGAAAACTGGCATTCGACCTTCTTTTGAATATTGTCGTCGTGAATGCGTTACATATGTTCCAAAATGTAACAGGAAGAAAGATGTCAATTACAACATTCCGAAAAGAATTAGTAAATGCTCTCACACGACATTCATACGAGGAAACCCCAATTAGGGCCTATACCAGTAGACGAATTCACAAATTTTATAAGAAGGAAGGAAAGGCGCGTGAAGTACGAAAATATTGTGTTGAATGTTAGAGCACAAACACAAAAATGTTCGGACGCCAGTTAGCGAGGAAAATGACAAAGAAAGTTACTACATACTGTAAAATGTGCAAATCTCAGCCACATCTTTGTTTAAAATGTTTTAATAAACTTCATTAAATATTAGCATAAATTTTTTAATTGTCATTTTTAATTTAACCCTTTACAGTGCCGGTCTGATGCATCGATGTCGACCGAAGAAGAAGTTCGCTGTTAGTCCCTAGAATCCACGTTGTCAAAACGAAAAATCGATTGTCTGTCCCTGGGGACTGACGCCGCCTGAACGGAAAGTTCACTGTCAGATATGGTACAAAACTTTGTAAACTGTGCCTTCCGGAAGGATACACACATAATATTCTTATTTACGCCGGAAATAATGCAACCAGAATAGCGAAAGCACATGCGCATGCTGCAGTTATGACGTTGGAGGGTGAATTATTATTTGAAAGCCGCATATTATAGGCAAATAGTTCATATACTTGTGTCCCGTTGGCCGAGAAACTTCTGCAAAAAATAACATTTATTTATAGTACAGTAAAAGTTAATACAGAATTTCTTCCGCTGCAGGCAAAACGGGTACTGCAACGCGGTAGCTTTATGTATTTTCAAAATCGGAGTGGTTTTAAATTTTTAAAGTGGACGGATAAGAGGTTGGTATACATACTAGCTACTTCTGAAAACCACAGGTGTGTTATTGTTCAGGGTAGTAATAATAAGTTAAAGCCGGACACAGTGTTCCTTTATAACAATGCTACTAAAGGGTTTGACCATCCGACCAGATGTCTTTTTATCACAGTTGATTACGCAGAACAGTAAAGTGGTATAGAAAAATAGTTATCGAATTAGTATGCGGGACTTCTCTCGTCAATGTCTGTTATATACATAGAAAATAGAGTACCAAAGGAATGAAAATATTAAACTTCCGCGAAAAAATTATTAATTATCTCCTCAGTACAGTGGATCATCACGGTGAACAAACGTCATCTGAAACTGAAGCAGTGCCCAAGAAACGTACACATTTTCTGCGGTCGTTCCAAGGACCGAGAAAAACTAGACAGCGATGTAAAGAATGTTATAAACGTATATCTAGAATAAATGGTAGATAGTATGCTGCGAATAAGGCGATAAACGTAAAAATCTGTTAAGGCCAAATCTGTAAGGGCCAACCGGAACTCTACCCAACATGTTTTAAAAAATTACATAAAAAAATTGAATAATTAAGTTAGGTTTATAATATTGGTTTGTTATGTTTTAAATATAGAATGTCAGTTTATAATGCTGAGAATTGAAATATAATCCTATTTAGTACTATCTACTTTGTGAAATATAAGTTCGATGCACGCCGGCTCACGAAATAGACGCGTGTGACTCACCGAAAATGCACACTGCCTCACGCAACAGACACGTGCGACTCACCTGTGATGCACGCGGGTGTTAACGTGCCAAACGTAGAAATTAGATGTGCCATCGCATTGCGTGGAGCATTAGATTACTACAGCTTTGACAAGCAGACAATATGAAACCCCAGCCCGTTGTAAGCAACAGTCGAATTTCCATTCGTTTGAAGTGCAGAGGTAGGTAATGATAATGCGATACATAGAACATTACAACGTTCTTGCTTTCGAACGTTGAAATGAGACAGTCCACCACACAGCATATAGCATTAGAACTCTATTGCTTATACACGTAGACACTATGAAACATCATCCCAATGCATTTATCTGTAGAATTCGCATACTTATGAAGTGTAGAAACAGATCAACAAAATGCAAAGCGTACAAAGTTACAGCTAACTTACTTTGAATCGTTGAAATGATTTGCGCTATCGCATTGCATGGAGAAATAGAACACCATTGCTTTGACACACAGACATTTTAAACCACCATCCTGTTACACGGAACTGTATAATTTACATTCTTTTCAAGAGCTCCAGCTAATAAGTATAGTGCTATGCATAGCAGATTCTACCTTACCTTCTTCGAAACGTTGAAATTCATTACATTCATTACATTCTATAGAAATGTAGAAGCAGATACGCATACTGCCATGCATAGAAGATTAAACGTTAAAATGTAGTACACCATCGCAATCCATCAAGCATTAGAGCCCCATTGTCTTCACACGCAGACACAATGAAGCGCAATCCCGTTGCATGGAACTGTAGTATTCAGATTCTTTAGAAATGTAGAAGCAGATAAGCATAATCCGATACAACAAGCATTACAACATACTTATTTATTTTGAACTGTTGAAATGAAATGCGATATCGCGATGCAAACATTAGAAATTAAATGCTTCGACACTTAGAAATCTAGAAACGCTATCCCCTTGCAAGGAAGTGTGAGATTCAAATTCTTCAAAAGAGGAGAAGCGGATAAGCTTAACGCGATGCATAGAACATTACAACCTAGTTAATAACTCTCAGCTCGTGAAATGGAATGCAGTATCGCGATGCATGAAGCATTAGAAATCAAATGCTTCGATAAGTAGACATCTACGAACGCTATCCCTCAGCAAGGAAGTGTAGGATTCACCTTCTATCGGTGTTAGAGGCAGATAAAGATAACATGTTGCATTGAATACTACATCTTATCATGAAACATTGAAATGAGATGCGACATTTCTAGAATGGTGTACTAGAGCTCCATTGTTTCGAGACGTAGAGATCTTGAGAAGCTATCCCGTTACAAGACAGTTCACGATTCACATTCATTTGAAGTTTAGAAGCAGATAACCATAACGACTTGCAATGAATATTAGATCTTATTATATAACACAGAAATGAAATACGACATCGTGTTGAATACAGTCTAACATCTCCATTGCTTCATCACGTAGAAATCAAGAAACGCTATCCCTTTACAAGGAAGGGTAGGATTACAAACTTTTGAAATGTAGGGCCGACAAACATAACTGGTTACATTGAATATTACATCTTATCATGGTACATTGAAATATGATGCGATATAACGTTTTGCGATGAATTGGATCTATATTTCTTCGATACGAAGATATTTATAAACGCTATATCGAAGCAAGGATGTGTGGCATTTAGATTCTTCCGAAGTGTAGACAAGATATACACAACGCGTTGTATTGAATATTTATCATATCACGGTACATAGGATTAAGATGCGATATCGCGTTCTATGATGCATTAGAACTCTATTGCCTCGAAACGTTCACTTCAAGAAACGCCATGCCGTAGTAAGGAAGTGTGACATTTACATTATTTTGAAGTGTTGACGAGATATAAATAACGCGTTGCATTGAATTACATCTTATCATGTAACATAAAAATGATATGCTATATCGCGTTTTATGAGGCATTAAAATCTTATCATGAAACATAGGAATAACATGCGATATCGCGTTTTAGGAAGCATTAGAACTCTATTGCTCCGAAACGTAGACATCTAGAATCGCTATTCCGTATGACGGAACTGTTGTATTTACATTCTTTTGAAGAGTGGACGAGATATACATTACGCGTTGAATTCAATATTACATCTTATCATAAAACATAGAAATGAAATATGATATCGCGTTTTATGAGAAATTAGAATTGTATTGCTTCGATACATAGACATATAGAAACGCTGTTTCGTAGCAACGAAGTGTTGCATTTACATTTCTTGAAGTGTAGACGAGATGTACATATCGCCGTTGCATTGAGTATTACATCTTATCATAAGGCATAGAATTGAGATGCGCTATCGCGTTATATGAAGGATTAATACTCTATTGCTTCGATGTGTAGACATTAAGAAACGTTGTACCCTTCGAAGGAAGTGTGAGATTTACATTCTTTTGGAGTGTTGACATGATATTGTCTGCCCTGCACCAGGACGGTGATCGGGAGTGCTTTCTCACCCGGACGGGTATACGCAAGCGGAATCTACCATCTACCTTTCTGTTACACCCACCTCACTAAAACGGGCGATGGAAAAATCCTGATGTGCCGCGGCACCTTTCCCACTGGTGAGTCCTTCAGCTACTCCGTCGGAGAGGACGAATCCTAACCGCCGGAGTACCCACGGGGAACCTCGGGGAGGCGAACTCGCTACGTGTACGCGAACACGCTCACTCTGACCCTTTTTGAATTATTAAGCATCAGTTTGACCAAATTTATAGATGCTCCAGACTGCCTGCTCAGTCTATTCATGTTTGCTCTACGAAAAGATTCGGACTATTTTGGACAATCGATAATACACCAAACCTCCGAATCTCCGTTTAATTCGATATGGTAGCCCCACAGCCCCGTTAGCCGCCGGGCAAGCCCGGCGCCCAGGTTCCACCACGAGGAGGTGGGAATGGGTACATGCTGGACAACCAGGTTCTGGAACCCGTGTTGACAAGATATACATAATGCGTTGCATTGATATTGCTGTGACGTTCGCCGAACCTTACGATACCTCCTACACCTCCCGGCAAATACCTACACCGCCGGCTGCCATTGCAGAGACGAGCATACCGACACACGGTAACACAGACCGATCACCGAGCTAAAGCAGCCACGCTCACACCAGTGGAGTTGGAACACACGATCGCGTCAGGATGCGTACCTGCCAGACAGCTGGAGCACGAGCGAGCCACAAATCCTCGAATTTAAGCACACTGCACTCGATGTACATACATGACACAGCACACACGAGCTAGTATAAGGAATCACATGTGTAGTCCCAACTTTAAGAGTGTATCCAACCGAAATAGGATATAAGCAAAGCGTCCGAGCGAGCGCCAGACGCTCGTCGCTCACGCCGAACGCGCGTGGCCCACCGCGACCGTCCATCTCACTCCGCGGGCCGAGCGTCCGACCCACTCTGGCGCCCCGCCACTCGCACGCCACGCAATCCGATGATTATACGCGTCTTATATTTATCTCATCAACTCTCCAAAAGAATGTAATGCCCACACACCCTTGTTGCGGAATAACGTTGCGAGATATCTATATACCGAAGCAATGGAGTTCCAATACTTCATAAAAGGCAATATCCTATCTCATTTATATGTCTCAAGATAAGATGTAATATTTACAGCAACGCGTTCTGTATACCTCAACTACACTTCAAAGGAATGAAAGTGCGACGCTACCCTGCAACCGAATCGTGTTTCTATGTGTACATATCGAACCAGTACAGTTCTAATTCTTCATGAAACGCAATATCGTATCTCATTTATTTGTTTCATGATAAAATGTAATATCAATCCAACGCGATATGTATATCTCGTCTGCACATCAAAAGAATGTATATGCCACACTACCTTGCCGCGCAATAGCGTTTCTGGATTTATACGTATCTAAGCAGTAAAGGTCTAATGCCACATAAAACGCGATATCGCATCTCATTTCTATGTCTCTTGATAAAATGTAGTATTCAAAGGAGCGCGTTATGTGTGTCTCGTCTACCCTTCAGAAGAATGTAAGGATCACACTTCCTTGCTACTTAATTCCACGATTCCTAGCAACGGAATAGCGTTTCTGGATGTCTACGGTTTTAAGCAATAGATTTTTAGTGCTTCTTAAAACGCGATACCGTATCCCACTTCTATGGTTCATGAAAAGATATAATATTCATTGCGAAGTTTTATGTATACCTCGTCTACACTTCAGAAGAATGTAAATGCCACACTTCCTTGCTAGGAAATAGCGTTTCCAGATGACAACGTATCAAAGCAATAGTGTTCTAATGCTTCTTAAAACGCGATATCGTATCCCATTTCTATGTTTCATGATAAGATATAATATTCATTGAGAAGTGTTATGTATACCTCATGTACGGTTCAAAAGAATGCGAATGCCACACCTCCTTGCTAGGAAATAGCGTTCCCAGATGCCTACGTATCAAAGCAATAGTGTTCTAATGCTTCTTAAATCGCGATATCGCATCTCATTTCTATGTTTCATAAGATATAATATTCATTGCGAAGTGTTATGCATTCCTCGTCTATGATACAAATGAATGTAAATGCGACTCTTCCTTGCTAGGAAATAGCGTTTGCAGATGTTTACGTATCGTAGGGATAGCGTTCTAATGCTTCTTAAAACGCGATATGGCATCTCATTACTATGTTGCATGATAAGATTTAATATTCGTTGTAAAGTGTTATGTATACCTCGTATTCACTACAGAAGAATGTAAATGCGACACTTTCTTGCAAGGAAATAGCGTTTGCAGATGTCTACGTATCTAAGCAATAGAGTTCAAATGCTCCTTAAAACGAGATATCGAATCTCATTTCTATGTTTCATGATAAGATGTAATATTCATTGCGAGGTGCTATGTATTCCTCGTTTACACTTCAAATGAATGTAAATGCGACACTTCCTTGCTAGGAAATAGCGTTTGCAGATGTCTACGTATCGTAGCAATAGAGTTCTAATGCTTCTTAAAACGCGATATCGCATCTCATTACTATGTTGCATGATAAGATATAATATTCATTGCGAAGTGTTATGCATTCCTCGTCTACGATGCAAATGAATGCAAATGCTACACTTCCTTGCTAAGACATAGCGTTTGCAGATGTTTACGTATCGTAGGGATAGAGTTCTAATGCTTCTTAAAACGTGATATCGCATCTCATTTCTATGTTTCTTGATAAGATATATAATTCATTGCGAAGTGTTATGCATTCCTCGTCTATGATACAAATGAATGTAAATGCGACTCTTCCTTGCTAGGAAATAACGTTTGCAGATGTTTACGTATCGTAGTGATAGATTTCTAATGCTTCTTAAAACGTGATATCGCATCTCATTTCTTTGTTTCATGGTAAGATATAATATTCATTGCGAAGTGTTATGCATTCCTCGTCTACGATTCAAATGAATGTAAATGCGACACTTCCTTGCTAGGAAATAGCGTTTGCAGATGTCTACGTATCAAAGCAATAGAGTTCTTATGCTTCTTAAAACGCGATATCGCATCTCATTTCTATGTTTCATGGTAAGATATAATATGATTTGCGAAGTGTTATGTATTCCTCGTCTACACTTCAAATGAATGTAAATGCTACACTTCCTTGCTAGGAAATAGCGTTTGCAGATGTCTACGTATCGTAGGGATAGAGTTCTAAGGCTCTTAAAACGTGATATCGCATCTCATTTCTATGTTTCATGGTAAGATATAATATAATTTGCGAAGTGTCATGTGTTCCTCGCCTACACTTCAAGTGAATGTAAATGCGACACTTCCTTGCTAGGAAATAGCGTTTGCAGATGTTTACGTATCGTAGGGATAGAGTTCTAATGCTCCTTAAAACGAGATATCGCATCTCATATCTATGTTTAATGATAAGATATAATATTCATTGCGAAGTGTTATGCATTCCTCGTCTACGATTCAAGTGGATGTAAATGCGACACTTCCTTGCTAGGAAATTGCGTTTGTAGATGTTTACGTATCGTAGGGATAGAGTTCTAATGCCCCTTAAAACGAGATATCGCATCTCATTTCTATGTTGCATGTTAGGATGTAATATTCATTGTGAATTGTTATGTATACCTCGTATTCTCTTCAGAAGAATGTAAATGCGACACTTCCTTGCAAGGAAATAGCGTTTGCAGATGTCTACGTATCGTAGGAATGGAGTTCTTATGCTTCTTAAAACGAGATATCGCATTTCATTACAATGTTGCATGATAAGATATAATATTCATTGTAAAGTGTTATGTATACCTCGTATTCGCTTCAGAAGAATGTAAATGCGACACTTCCTTGCAAGCAAATAGCGTTTGCAGATGTCTACGTATTGTAGCAATAGAGATCTTATGCTTCTTAAAGCGAGATATCGCATCTCATTACTATGTTGCATGATAAGATATAATATTCATTGCGAAGTGTTATGCATTCCTCGTCTACGATCCAAATGAATGTAAATGCTACACTTCCTTGCTAAGAAATAGCGTTTGCAGATGTTTACGTATCGTAGGGATAGAGTTCTAATGCTTCTTAAAACGTGATATCGCATCTCATTTCTATGTTTCATGATAAAATATAATATTCATTGCGAAGTGTTATGCATTCCTCGTCTATGATACAAGTGAATGTAAATGCGACTCTTCCTTGCTAGGAAATAGCGTTTGCAGATGCCTACGTATCAAAGCAATAGAGTTCTTATGCTTCTTAAAACGCGATATCGCATCTAATTTCTATGTTTCATGTTAAGATATAATATGATTTGCGAAGTGTTATGTATTCCAAGTCTACACTTCAAATGAATGTAAATGCTACTCTTCCTTGCTAGGAAATAGCGTTTGCAGATGTCTACGTATCGAAGCAATAGAGTTCTAATGCTTCTTGAAATGGGATATCGCATCTCATTTCTATGTTTCATGATAAGATATAATATTCATTGCGAAGTTTCATGTATTCCTCGTATTCACTTCAAATGAATGTAAATGCGACACTTCCTTGCTAGGAAATAGTGTCTGCAGATATCTATGTATCGAAGCAATAAAGTTCTAATGCATCTTACATCGCGATATCGCATTTCATTTCCATGTTTCATGATAATATATAATATTCATTGTGCAATGTTATTTATACCTCGCATTCACTTCAAAAGAATGTAAATGCGACACTTCCTTGCTAGGAAGTAGCGTTTGCAGACGTCTACATATCGAAGCAATAGAGTTCTAATGCTCCTTGAAACGGAATATCGCATCTCATTTCTATGCTTCATGATAAGAAATAATATTCATTGCGAAGTTTCATGTATTCCTCGTATTCACTTCAAATGAATGTAAATGCGACACTTCCTTTCTAGGAAATAGCGTTCGCAGATTTCTGCGTATCGTAGCATTAGATTTCTATTGCATCTCAAAACGCGATACCGCATCTCATTTCAATGTTTCATGATAAGATATAATATTTATTGCGAAGTGTCACGTATACATCGCATACACTTCAAATTAATGTAAATGCGACACTTCCTTGCTAGGAAATAGCGTTTGCAGACGCCTACGTATCGAAGCAATAGAGTTCTAATGCTTCTTGAAACGGGATATCGCATCTCATTTCTATGCTTCATGATAAGAAATAATATTCATTGCGAAGTTTAACGTATTCCTCGTATTCACTTCAAATGAATGTAAATGCGACACTTCCTTGCTAGGGAATAGAGTTTGCAGATGTCTACGTATCGTAGCAAGCGTGTTATAATGCTTCTTAAAACGAGATATTGCTTCTCATTTCTATGTTTCATGACAACATATAATATTCATTGCGAAGAGTTATGTATACCTCGCATACACCTCAAATGAATGCAAATGCGACACTTCCTTGCTAGGAAATAGCGATTGCAAATGGCTACGTATCGAAGCAATAAAGTTCTAATGCTTCTTGAAACGGGATATCGAATCTCATTACTGTGTTTCATGATAAGATATAATATTAATTGCGAAGTTTCGTGTATTCCTCGTATTCACTTCAAATGAATGTAAATGCGACACTTCCTTGCTGGCAAATAGCGTGATGCAGATGTCTACTTATCGAAGCAATAGAGTTCTAGTGCATCTTAAAACTTGATATCGCATCACATTTCTATGTCTTATGATAAGATATAATATTCATTGCGAAGTGTTATGTGTTCCTCGTCTACACTTCAATTGAATGTATATGCGACACTTCGTTGCTAGGAAATTGCGTTTCCAGATGTCTACGTATCGAACCAATAGTGTTCTAATGCTTCTGAAAACGAGATGTCGCATCTCATTTCTATGTTTCATGATAAGATATAATATTCATTGCGAAGTGTCATGCATGCGTTGTATTCACTTCAAAAGAATGTAAATGCGACACTTCCTTGCTAGGACGTTGCGTTTGCAGATGTCTACGTATCGATGCAGTAGAGTTCTAATGCTTCTTATACGCGCTTTTGCATCTCATTTCCACGATTCATGATAAGATATAATATTCATTGCAAGGTGACGTGCATACCTCGTATTCACTTCAAAAGAATGTAAATGCAACACTTCCTTGCCAGAAAGTAGCGTTTGCAGATGTCTAGGTATCGAATCAATAGAGTTCTAAAGCTTCTTAAACGCGCTTTCGCATCTCATTTCTATGTTTCATGATAAGATATAATATTCATTGCGAAGTGTCATGTATACCTCGGATACACTTCAAATGAATGTAAATGCGACACTTCCTTGCTAGGAAATAGCGTCTGCAGATGTCTACGTATCGAAGCATTAGCGTTCCAATGCTTCTCAAAACGCGATATCGCATCTCATTTCTATGTCTCATGATGAGATATAATATTCATTGCGAATTGTCATGTATACCTCGCACACACTTCAAATGAATGTAAATCCGACACTTCCTTCCTAGGAAAAAGCGTTGTCTGATGTCTACGTATCGTAGCAATAGAGTTCTAATGCTTCTTAAATCGCGATATCGCATTTCATTTCTATGTTTAGTGATAAGGTATAGTATTCATTGTGGAATGTTGCGTATTCCTCGTATTCATTTCAAAAGAATGTAAATGCGACTCTTCCTTGCTAAGAAACAGCGTCTGCAGATATCTACGTATCGTAGCAATAGAGCTCTCTTGCTTTTTAAATCGCGATATCGCATCTCATTTCTATGTCTCGTGATAAGATATAATATTCATTGCGAAGTGTCATGTATACCTCGTATTCACATCAAACGAATGTAAATGCCTCACTTCCTTGCTAGGAACCGGCGTTTCCTGATGTCTACGTATCGAAATAATAGTGTTCTAATGCTTCTTATATCAAGATATCGCAACTCATTACTATGTTTCATGAGAAGATATAATATACATTGCGAAGTGTCATGTATACCTCGTATTCACTTCAAGAGAATGTAAATGCGACACTTCCCTGCTAGGAAATAGCGTTTACAGATGTCTACGTATCGAAGCAACAGAGTTCTATTGCTTCATAAAACGGGATATCGCATACCATTTCTATGTTTCATGGTAAGATATAATATTCATTGCGAAGTGTCATGTATACCTCGTATTCACTTCAAAACAATGTAAATGCGACACTTCCTTGCTAGGAAATAGCGTTTCCAGATATCTACGTATCGTAGCAATAGTGTTCTAATGCTTCTCAAAGCGCGATATCGCATCTCATTTCTATGTTTCATGATGAGATATAATATTCATTGCGAAGTGTCATTTATACCACGTATTCACTTCAAAAGAATGTAAATCCAACACTTCCTTGCTATTAAATAGCGTTTGCGGATGTCTACGTATAGTAGCAATAGTGTTCTAATGCCTTTTAAATCGAGATATCGCATCTCATTTCCATGTTTCATGATAGGATATAATATTAATTGTGGAGTGTTGTTTATACCTCGTATTCACATCAAAAGAATGTAAATGCGACACTTCCTTGCTAAGAAGTAGCGTTTGCAGATGTCTACATATCGAAGCAATAGAGTTCTAATGCCTCTTAAAACGCGATATCGCATCCCATTTCCATGCTTCATGATAAGATATAATATTCATTATAGAGTGTTATGTATACCACGTATTCACTTCAAAAAATTGTAGATGCGACTCTTCCTTGTTAGGAAATGGCGTCTGCAGATGTCTACGTATCGTAGAAATAGAGATCTAATTCTTCTCAAAACGCGATATCGCTGCTCATTTCTATGTTTGATGATAAGATACAATATTCATTGCGAAGTGTCATGTATACCTCGTATTCACTTCAAAAGAATATAAATGCGACACTTCCTTGCTAGGAAGTAGCGTTTGCACATGTCTACGTATCGAAGAAATAGTGTTCTAACGCTTCATAAAACGCTATATCGCATCCCATTTCTATGTTTCATGATAAGATATAATATTCATTGTGTTGTGTTATGTATACCTCGTATTCACTTCAAAGAATGTAAATGCGACACTTCCTTGCTCTTAGATTGCGTTTGCAGATGTCTACGTATCGTATCATTAGAGTTCTACAGCTTCTCAGAACGCGATATCGCATCTCATTTCTATGCCTCATGATGAGATATAATATTCATTGCGAAGTATTATGTATACCTCGCATACACTTCAAATGAATGTAACTGCGACACTTCTTTGCTAGGATATAGCGATGGCGGATGTCTACGTATCGAAGCAATAGAGTTCTAATGCTTATCAAAACGCAATATGGCATCTCATTCCTATGTATCACGATAAGATAAAAAATTCATTACGAAGTATCATATATACCTCATATTCACTTCAAAAGAATATAAATGCCACACTTCCTTGCTAGGAAATTGCGTTTGCAGATGTCTCCGTATCGAAGCAACAGATTTCTAATGCTTTTTACATCGCGATATCGCGTCTCATTTTTATGTCTCATGACAAGATATAATATTCATTGCGAAGTGTCATGTGTACCTCGCATACACTTCAAATGAATGTAAATGCGACTCTTCCTTGCTAGGAAATAGCGTTGGCAGATGTCTACGTATAGTAGCAATAGATATCTAATGCCTTTTAAATCGCAATATCGCATCTCATTTCTATGTTTCATGATGAGATATAACATTCAATGTGGAGTGTTATGTATCCCTCGTATTCACTTCAAAAGTATGTAAATGCGACACATCCTTCCTTGGAAATAGCGTTTGCAGATGTCTCCGTACCGAAGCAATAGTTTTCTAATGCTTCTTATATCGTGATATCGCATCTCATTCCTATATTTCATGACATGATATAATATTCATTCTGGAGTGTTATGGATATCTCGTATTCACTTCAAAAGAATGTAAGTGCGACTCTTCCTTGCTAGGAAATATCGTTTGCAGATGTCTACGTATCGTAGCATTAGAGTTCTAATGCTTCTCAAAACGCGATATCGCATCTCATTCCTATGTTTCATGATAAGATATAATTTTCATTGCGAAGTGTCATGTATACCTCGCATACACTTCAAATGAATGTAAATGCGACACTACCTTTCTAGGAAATTACGTTTCCAGACGTTTACGTATCGAAGCAATAGAGTTCTAATGCTTCTTAAATCGTCATATCGCATCTCATTTCTATGTTTCATGATAAGATACAATATTCATTGTGCAGTGTTATGTATACCTCGTATTCACTTCAATTAAATGTAAATGCGACACTTCTCTGCTAGGAAATAGCGTTTCCAGATGTCTACGCATCGAAGCAAGAGAGTTCTAATGCTTCTTGAAACACGATATCGCATCTCATTTCTATGTTTCATGATAAGATATAATATTCATTGCGAAGTGGCATGTATACCTCGCATAAACTTCAAATGAATGTAAATGCGCACTTCCTGGCTAGGAAATAGCGTTTGCAGATGTCTACGTATCGAAGCCATAGAGTTCTAATGCTTCTTAAATCGCGATATCGCATCTCATTTCTGTGTTTCATGATAAGATATAATATTCATTGTGCAGTGTTATGTATACCTCGTATTCACTTCAATTGAATGTAAATGCGACACTTCCTTGCTAGGAAGTAGCGTCTACAGATGTCTACGTATCGAAGCAATAGAGTTCTAGTTCTTCTTAAAACGAGATATCGCAACTCATTTCTATATTTCAAGATAAGATATAATATTCATTGCGAAGTGTCATGCATACCTCGTAATCACTTCAAATGAATGTAAATGCGACACTTCCTTGCTAGGAAATAGTATTTGCAGATGTCTACGTATCGTAGCAATAGAGTTCTAATGCCTCTTAAATCGCGATATTGCGTCTCACTTCTATGTTTCGTGATAAGATATAATATACACTGTGCAGTATTATGTTTTCCACGTATTCACTTCAATTGAATGTAAATGCGACACTTCCTAGCTAGGAAGTGGTGTTTGCAGATATCTACGTATCGAAGCAATATATTTCTAATCCTTCACAAAACGCGATATCGCATCTCATTTCTATGTTTCATGATGAGATGTAATATTCATTGCGAAGTGTCATGTATACTTCGGATACACATCAAATGAATGTAAATGCGACACTTCCTTGCTAGGAAATAGCGTTTGCAGATGTCTACGTATCGAAGCAATAGATTTCTAATGCTTCTTCAAACGAGATATCGCATCCCATTTCTGTGTTTCATGATAGGATATAATATTCATTGCGAAGTGGCATGTATACCTCGTATTCACTTCAAAAGAATGTAAATGTGACACTTCCTTGCTAGGAAGTAGCGTTTACAGATGTCTAGGTATCGAATCCATAGAGTTCTAATGCTTCTTAAATCGCGATATCGCATCTCATTTCTATGTTTCATGATAAGATATAATATTCATTGCGAAGTGTCACTTATACCACGCATACACTTCAAATGAATGTAAATGCCTAACTTCATTCCTAGGAAATAGCGTTTGCAGATGTCTACGTATCGAAGCCATAGAGTTCTAATGCTTCTTAAAACGCGATATCGCACCTCATTTCTATGTTTCATGATAAGATATAATATTCATTGCGCTTGTGTCATGTATACCTTGTATTCACTTCAAAAGAATGCAAATGCAACAGTTCCTTGCTGGGAAATAGCGTTTGCAGATGTCTACGTACCGAAGCAAAGATATCTAATGCTTCTCAAAACGCGATATCGCATCTCATTTCTACGTTTCGTGATAAGATATAATATTCATTGCGAAATGTCTTGTATGCCTCGCATACACTTCAAATGAATGTAAATGCGACACTTCCTTGCTAGGAAATAGCGTTGGCAGATGTCTACGTATCGAAGCATTAGAGTTCTAATGCATCTTAAATCGCGATATCGCATCTCATTTCTATCCTTCATGACAAGATATAATATTCATTGTGCAGTGTTATGTATATCTCGTCTACACTTCAAATGAATGTAAATGCGACACTTCTATGCTAGGAAATAGCGTTTGCAGATGTCTGCTTATCGTAGCAATAGAGTTCTAATGCTTCTTAAAACGCGGTATCGCATATCATTTCTATGTCTTGTGACGTGGTGGCGTCACAAGGCTCGCACACCCCTCCCCTGCTTCGGTTAGACTAGCTCACAGATCACCACTCATGCGAGAAATGTGAAATACGCGATCATAGAACCTTTCCCCCCTTCCCCTCCCCGTTCTTTTCTCTCTCTCCGTTCTACGAATAAGACTGGCGAGCTAAAGAAGAAGCAACCCAGAAGACGCCCCTTCGGCGAGTACGAAGACCACAGGTTTGCGGACGGGCTGTGCGCCGAGGTAGAGTGACGAGCTCGACGGTGGGGGAGTCGGGAAGCGAACCAGAAGGAACTCTGAAGCCCGAAGGATAAGATCCAGAGCCCTGCACCTATAAGACCGCTGCCATAGTCCATGGAAACGGACAGGAAAGACCTCGGGTGTGAGAAGGACCTCCAACCCTCCCCTGAGTCCATGGAGATGGAAACTCAAGATGAGCAGCGGAGCTGCAGGTGAGCCGAGGAAGTGCGGCGCGCGACACGCGCCGCAGTTCAAATAATCCAGAGGACCCTCGCTGGACATACCAGAGGGGGCGATCAGGGAAGATCGCCGAAATCCACCGATCGATGCCCCGAACAATCCCAACGCGCATAGCCCTACTCCACCAAGGAACCCTAGGAAGGATCCAAGGGGATCCGAGGACCCCCAGCAAACCTATATAAGTGCTAGCCAGCAGAAAGACTTCCTCTTCTTCGCCTCTACTTCTTAGCGACTACTTAGCGACTACTCAGCGAGCAATCGAGCAAGCGATCATACGGAGCGATTCGGAGGAGAGAGAGAGAGATATATATAGACGGGCTGAACGAGATCCAGACTTGCTGGAAGCGAGAACGTGAGTCCTTATATGCTAAAGCGTCCCAATTTGTTCCCTGCCGCATTTGTGATATTGCATATTGTAATTTTGTATTATATAACGGGTGGTGATCCCCGGTCATTCGCGGCGTGTCGTATACCCTTTTGTTATACCGCGTCGAGACAATCTAGAAAGAAGCCGTGAGTTCAGTATCCCGCGACCCTATATTGCGCACTCGGCTAGAAGTAGTCGAGCGAGGGAGTATTTCGAGACTTCGAGGAGTATCATGCACCGGGTTTCCCCGGGTTGCGTGGTCTAATAGTTTTCGCTACTCCTTGAGTAGCTGGCGCCCAAAAAGTCCCCGCCTCGCAGTTACGAAATACTCACTGGATAGAAAATTCTCTGTTTTGTATTTGGCGTTGGCGAATTCATCGACGATCATACCACGTGGATATTTTGTACCCCGATATTCTGTACCCCGGATTAAACCTCCGTATACCCCTTCATTATTGTTTCGATCTCCCCCCTTTCTTGCGGATTGTAACGGGAAAACCCGTCACAGTCTCATGATAAGATATAGCATTCATTGTGAAGTGTTATATATACCTCGTATTCACTTCAAAAGAATGTAAATGCGACACTTCCTTGCTAGGAAGTAGCCTTTGCAGATGTCTACGTATCGAAGCAATAGAGTTCTAAAGCTTCTTAAAACGCGATACCACATCACACTTCTATGTTTCATGATAAGATATAATATTCATTGCGAAGTTTCACGTATTCCTCCTATTCACTTCAAATGAATGTAAATGCAGCACTTCCTTCCTAGGAAATAGCGTTTGCAGATGTCTACGTATTGTAGCAAGCGTGTTATAATCCTTCTTAAAACGGGACATCGCATCTCATTTCTATGTTTCATGATAACATATAATATTCATTGCGAAGTGTTATGTATACCTCGCATACACTTCAAATGAATGTAAATGCGACACTTCCTTGCTAGGAAATAGCGTTTGCAGACGTCTACGTATCGCAACAATAGAGTCCTAATGCTTCTTAAAACGCGATATCGCATCTCGTTTCTATGTTTCATGATAGGATATAATATTCATTGCGAAGTGCCACTTATACCTCGCAGGCACTTCAAATGAATGTAAATGCGGCACTTCATTGCTAGGAAATAGCGTTTGTAGATGTCTCCGTATCGAAGCAATAGGGTTGTAATGCTTCTTAAATCGCGATATCGCATTTCATCTCTAGGTTTCATGATAGGATATAATATTCATTGCGAAGTGCCACTTATACCTCGCATACACTTCAAATGAATGTAAATGCGACACTTCCTTGCTAGGAAATTGCGTTTGCAGATGTCTACGTATCGTATCATTAGAGTTCTACAGCTTCACAAAACGCGATATCGCATCTCATTTCTATGCCTCATGATAAGATATAATATTCATTGCGAAGTGTCTTGTATACCTCGTATTCACTTCAAAAGAATGTAAATGCGACTTTTCCTTGCTTGGAAATAGCGATTGCAGATGTCTACGTTTCGTAGCATTAGAGTCCTAATGCTTCTTAGAATGCGACATCGCATCTCAATTCTATGAATCATGATAAGATGTAATATTCATTGCAAAGTGTCTTGTATACCTCGCATACACTTCATATGTATGTAAATGCGACACTTCCTTGCTAGGAAATAGCGTCTGCATATGTCTACGTATCGATGCAACAGAGTTCTAATGCTTTTTAAAACGAGATATCGCATCTCAATTCTATGTTTCATGATAAGATATAATATTCATTGCGAAGTGTCATTTATTCCTCGTATTCACTTAAATTGAATGTAAATGCGACACTTCCTTGCTAGGAAATGTCCTTTGCAGATGTCTCCGTATCGAAGCATTAGAGTTCTAATGCTTCTTAAATCGCGATATCGCATCTCATACCTATGTTTCGTGACAAGGTGTAATATTCATTGTGGAGTGTTATGTATACCCCGTATTCACTTCAAAAGAATGTAAATGCTACACTTCCTTGCTAGGAAATACAGTTTGCAATTGTCTCCGTATCGAAGCAATAGAGATCTAATGCTTCATAAATCGCGTTATGGCATCTTATTTCTATGTTTCATGATAAGATATAATATTCATTGCGAAGTGTCATGAATACCTCGCATACACTTCAAATGAATGTAAATGCGACACTTCCTTGTTAGGAAATAGCGTCTGCAGATGTGTACGTATCGTAGCAGTAGAATTCTAATGCTTCTTAAAACGAGATATCGCAGCTCAATTCTATGTTGCCTGATAAGGTATAATTATCATTGCGTAGTGTCATGTATACCTCGTATTCACTTCAAAAGGATGTATATGCGACACTCCCTTGCTAGAAAGTAGCGTCTGCAGATGTCTACGAATCGTAGCAACAGTGTTCTTATGCTTCTTAAATCAAGATGTCGCATCTCATTTCGATGCATCATGATAAGATATAATATTCATTGTGCAGTGTTATGTATACCTCGTATTCACTTCAAAAGAATGTAAATGCGACACTTCCTTGCTAGGAAATGGCGTTTGCAGATATCTACGTATCGTAGCATTAGAGTACTAATGCTTCTCAAAACGCGATATTGCATCTCATTTCTATGTTTCATGGTAAGATGTAATATTCATTGCGAAATGTCTTGTATACCTCGCATACACTTCAAATGAATGTAAGTACGACACTTCCTTGCTAAGAAATAGCGTTGGCAGATGTCTACGCATCGAAGCAATAGAGTTCTAATGCTTCTTAGAACGAGATATCGGATCTCATTCCCATGTTTCATGATATGATATAATATTCTTTGCGATTGGTTATGTATATTTCGTCTGCAGTTAAAAAGAATGTAAATGCGACTCTTCCTTCTAGGAAATAGCGTTTGCAGATGTCTAGGTATCGTAGCAATAGAGTTCTAATGCTTCTTAAAAAGCGATATCGCTCCTCATTTCTATAATTCATGGTAAGATATAATATTCATTGTGAAGTGTTATGTATACCTCGAATTCACTTCAAAAGAATGTAAATGCGACACTTCCTTGCTAGTGTCACGTCCGGCGAAAGAATTTTTCGTTTATCCGGATTCTTCACGACAGGAGCCTATTTATACGGTTTTCGCTCCGCGGGTACGCGTTACGACCGGGTCCGATATTTTTGGCTTACGCGACGCGGTAAAAACACTCGCGATATGATGGAAAAGCCTTACCTTTCGCTGGCTTCAGTCTCGATACGCAGGTAGAATGTGCGTCGGGGGTCGTTGGTAGGTATCGATACAGCGATCTGTCGGTTGATGTTGACGGTGACTTTGATTAACTTCCAGCATAACGGGAAACAGCGGTCTGGATGCAGAGTAGATTCAGCGGAGACTGTGGATATTGCAGAGACGTTGGCTGCAGAGGCAGGCAAATCGGCGTTGATCGGCGTTTCGGAAAACTGTGACTGTACCGGAATGATGACGACAGGTTGCTGCGGTACGAGGACTCGGGGTGTATCTCCCAGGTATTCTCGATCAAGTGAACGAATAAAATTCTTACGACTCGCGCGTCGTGTTCTTCGCGAACCGGATCCACGTTTCATTCACCCAGTTTTTCTGTACTTTCAGGCAATGTTCAGAAGGATAAGCGGCGGTCCGCTCTATCGCAACGTCGCAAAGCTGAGTTCTATACTCCTTCAAGGTGAACAAACGCAACCCAATTGTTGGAAGGAACACGTCGTAGAATTTGTAGTTTAAGAATAATGTTTTAACGTAAGAACTAGTATATTAAGTTTAAATTTAGTAATTATTGGAATAGGAACTAGTAGAACTGGTAAAAGAACTTGTAGATTGGATTTAGTAACTAAAGTAAAATATATTCTAAGCTAAAATGTACAAAAGTGAAATTATTCTAAGTTAGAACTAGTAAAATGGAAATAGCAACGAGTAGCCTAGACCCCACATTGAGGCGGCTTGAGATGGAAGATCGATGTTAACTCTAGAAGCCCGAGAACTCGAATGTGTCTCTCGAGGTGCGTCTGGGACCTCCTCGGTTCGCGAGGCGCTACGGCCGCAGGCGCTCGTGGTAGGGTGCGCGCGGTACAGCGAGTGGGGACTCGCGGCGCGTGGTGGGGCTAGCTGCTCGTGCCGATAGCCTGGGCGCATCTAGCGTCTAATCTTAGGAATAAGAACTTAGAATTACATGTGTGTTGTGGTGTGTTACAATTCGTGTCGAGTACTTATATCTATGAGTATTATAGACTTATTCTAGAAATAGTACGAAGGTTCAGGCAACGTAGATTCCCTGAACTGGAAAAGTCCCCATTGCGGCGACGGACTGCGGCTTCTTCTCTCTGTTGGGCGGAATTCCTGATGAGAGGGCGATAGGGTTGCTCGTAGATGCGAGCGAGACAGCGGACCTTGCAGGTACGTCTGAGTGCGTGCGGTCGTGCGCGCGCGAATCTGCTGATTGCCGATAATTCAGGCAAGTATTGCAGGTTGCCTGTGTCCAGGGGTCGATGCTGGAGGTTACGAGGATGCTGACGTATGTAATGGGTGGCAGGCGCTACGCCTGACGTCACACTAGGAAATAGCGCTGGCAGATGTCTACGTATCGAAGCATTAGAGTTTTAATGCATCTTAAATCGCGATATCGCATATCATTTCTATGTTTCATGATAAGATATAATATTCATTGTGCAGTGTTATGTATACCTCGTATTCACTTCAAAAGAATGTAAATGCGACACTTCCTTGCTAGGAAATATCGTTTGCAGATGTCTACGTATCGTAGCATTAGAGTTCTAATGCTTCTCAAAACGCGATAACGCATCTCATTCCTATGTTTCATGATAAGATATAATTTTCATTGCGAAGTGTCATGTATACCTCGCATACACTTCAAATTAATGTAAATGCGACACTTCCTTGCTAGGAAATTCCGTTTCCAGATGTCTACGTATTGAAGCAATAGAGTTCTAATGCTCTTTAAATCGCGATATCGTAACTCATTTCTATGTCTCATGATAAGATATAATATTCATTGTGCAATGTTATGTATATCTCGTCTACACATCAAATGAATGTAAATGCGACACTTCCATGCTAGGAAATAGCGTTTGCTGTTGTCTACTTGTCGAAGCAATAGAGTTCTTATGCTTCTTAAAACGCGATATCGCATATAACTTCTATGTCTCATGATAAGAGATAATATTCATAGTGCAATGTTATGTATACATCTCATTCACTTCAAAAGAATTTAAATGCGACATTTCCTTGCTAGGAAATGGCGTTTGCAGATGTCTACGTATCGTAGCATTAGAGTTCTAATGCTTCTTAATACGAGATATCGCATCTCATTTCTATATTTCATGATAAGGTATAATATTTAAAGCGAAGTGTCATGTATACCTCGTATTCACTTCAAAAGTGTTAGAATGCACCACTTCCATGCTAGGAAGTTGCGTTTGCAGATGTCTACGTATCGAAGCCATAGAGTTCTAATGCCTCTTGAATCGCGATATTGCGTCTCACTTCTATGTTTCGTGATAAGATATGATATTCATTTTGGATTGTTATGTATCCCTTGTATTCACTTCAAAAGAATGAAAATGCGACACCTCCGTGCTAGGAAATAGCTTTTGCAGATGTCTAAGTATCGAAGCAATAGAGTTCTCATGCCTCTTCAAACGCGATATCGTATCTCATTCATACGTTTCATGATAAGATATAATATAAATTGTGCAGTATTATCTTTTCCTCGTATTCACTTCAATTGAATGTAAATGCGACACTTCCTAGCTAGGAAGTAGTGTTTGCAGATATCTACGTATCGAAGCAATAGATTTCTAATCCTTCACAAAACGCGATATCGCATCTTATTTCTATGTTTCATGATGAGATGTAATATTCATTGCGAAGTGTCATGTATACTTCGGATACACATCAAATGAATGTAAATGCGACACTTCCTTGCTAGGAAATAGCGTTTGCAGATGTCTACGTATCGAAGCAATAGATTTCTAATGCTTCTTCAAACGAGATATCGCATCCCATTTCTATGTTTTATGACAGGATATAATATTCATTGCGAAGGTTTATGTATACCTCGTATTCACTTCAAAAGAATGTAAATGTGACACTTCCTTCCTAGGAAGTAGCGTTTACAGATGTCTAGGTATCGAAGCAATAGAGTTCTCATGCTTCTTAAATCGCGATATCACATTTCATTTCTGTGTTTCATGATAAGATATAATATTCATTGTGCAGTGTTATGTATACCTCGTATTCACTTCAATTGAATGTAAATGCGACACTTCATTGCTAGGAAATAGCGTTTGCAGTTGTCTACGTATCGAAGCAATAGAGTTCAAATGCATCTTAAATGGCGATATCGCATCTCATTTCTGTGCTTCATGATAAGATATGATATTCATTGTGGAGTGTTATGTATCCCTCGTATTCACTTCAAAAGAATGAAAATGCGACACTTCCGTGCTAGGAAATAGCTTTTGCAGATGTCTACGTATCGATGCGATAGAGTTCTAGTGCTTCTTAAATCCCGATATCGCATCTCATTCTTATGTTTCATGATGAGATATAATATTCATTGCGAAGTGTCATGTATACCTCGGATACACTTCAAATGAATGTAAATGCGGCACTTCATTGCTAGGAAATAGCGTTTGCAGTTGTCTACGTATCGAAGCAATAGAGTTCAAATGCATCTTAAATGGCGATATCGCATCTCATTTTTGTGTTTCATGATAAGATATAATATTCATTGCGGAGTGTTATGTATACCTCGCATACAATTCAAAAGAATGTAAATGCGACTCTTCCTTGCTAGGAAATAGCGTTTGCAGATGTCTGAGTATCGAAGAAATAGAGTTCTAATGCTTCTTAAAACGCGATATCGCATCTCATTTCTATGTCGCATGATAAGATATAATATCCATTACGAAGTGTTATGTATTCCTCGTCTACACTTCAAATGAATGTAAATGCGACACTACCTTTCTAGGAAATTACGTTTCCAGATGTTTACTTATCGAAGCAATAGTGTTCATATGCTTCTTTAATCGTCATATCGCATCTCATTTCTATGTTTCATGATAAGATATAATATTCATTGTGCAGTGTTATGTATACCTCGTATTCACTTCAATTAAATGTAAATGCGACACTTCCCTGCTAGGAAATAGCGCTTCCAGATGTCTACGCATCGAAGCAAGAGAGTTCTAATGCTTCTTGAAACGCGATATCGCATCTCATTTCTATGTTTCATGATAAGATATAATATTCATTGCGAAGTGGCATGTATACCTCGCATAAAATTCAAATGAATGTAAATGCGCACTTCCTGGCTAGGAAATAGCGTTTGCAGATGTCTACGTATCGAAGCCATAGAGTTCTAATGCTTCTTAAATCGCGATATCGCATCTCATTTCTGTGTTTCATGATAGGATATAATATTCATTGTGCAGTGTTATGTATACCTCGTATTCACTTCAATTGAATGTAGATGACACTTCCTTGCTAGGAAATAGCGTTTGCAGATGTCTACGTACCGAAGCAATAGATTTCTAATGCTTCTTCAAACGAGATATCGCATCCTATTTCTATGTTTCATGATAAGATATAATATACATTGCGAAGTGTCATGTACACCTCGTAATCACTTCAAAAGTATGTAAATGCGACACTTCCTTGCTAGGAAATAGCGTTTGCAAATGTCTACGTATCGAAGCAATAGAGTTCTGATGCTTCTTAAAACGAGATATCGCAGCTCATTTCTATGTTTCATGATAAGATATAATATTCATTGCGAAGTGTCACCAATACCTCGTATTCACTTCGAATGAATGTAAATGCTACACTTCCTTGCTAGGAAATAGCGTTTGCAGATGTCTACGTATCGTAGCAATTGACTTCTAATGCTTCTTAAAACGAGATATCGCAGCTCATTTCTATGTTTCATGATAAGATATAATATTCACTGCGAAGTGTTATGTATACCTCGTATTCACTTCAAAAGAATGTAAATGCAACATTTCATTGCTAGGAAGTAGTGTTTGCAGATGCCTACGTATCGGAGCAATAGAGTTCCAATCTTTTTAAATAGCAATATCGCATCTCATATCTATGCTTCATGATAAGATATAATATTCATTGCGAAGTGTCATGTATAGCTCGTATTCACCTCAAAAGAATGTAAATGCGACACTTCCTTGCTAGGTGACATAGCGTTGGCAGGTGTCTACGTATCGAAACAATAGAGTTCTAATGCTTCCTAAAACGAGATGTCGCATCTCATTTCTATGTTTCATGATAAGATATAAAACTCATTGTGGAGTGTTATGTTTACCTTGTACTCACTTCATAAGAATGTAAATGCGACGCTTCCTTGCTAGGAGGTAGCGTTTGCAGATGTCTGCGTATCGAAGCAATAGATTTCTAATGCTTCTTAAATCGCGATATCGCTTCTCATTTCTATGTTTCGTGATAAGGTATAATATTCATTGTGGAGTGTCTTGAATACCTCGCATACACTTCAAATGAATGTAAATGCGACACTTCCTTGCTAGGAAATAGCGTTTGCAGATGTCTACGTATCGTAGCATTAGAGTTCTAATGCTTCTTAGAACGAGATATCGCATCTCATTTCTATGTTTCGTGATAAGATATAATATTCATTGTGGAGTGTTATGGATATCTCGCATTCAGTTCAAAAGAATGTAAATGCGACACTTCCTTGCTAGGAAATAGCGTTTGCAGATGTCTGCGTATCGAAGCAATAGATTTCAAACGCTTCTTAAAGCGCGATATCGCATCTCATTTCTACGTTTCATGATAAGATACAATATTCATTGCGAAGTGTTATATACTCCTAATATTCACTTCAAATGAATGTAAGTGCGACACTTCCCTGCTAGGAAGAAGCGTTTCCAGATGTCTACGTATCGAAGCAATAGAGTTCTAATGCTTCTTAAAAAGCGATATCGCATCTCATTTCTATGTTTCATGATAAGATATAATATTCATTGCGATGTGTCATGTATACCTTGTATTCACTTCAAAAGAATGAAAATGCGACACTTCCTTTCTAGGAAATAACGTTTCCAGATGTCTACGTATCGAAGCAGCAGAGTTCTAATGCTTCTTAAAACAAGATATCGCAACTCATTTCTATGTTTAATGATGAGACACAATATTCGTTGCGAAGTGTCATGTACACCTCGTATTCACTTGAAAGGAATGTAATTGCGACACATCCTTGCTAGGAAATAGCGAATGCAGATATCTGCGTATCGTAGCAATAGTGTTCTAATGCTTTTTAAGTCGCGATATCGCATCCCATTTCCATGATTCATGATAAGATATAATATTCGTTGCGAAGTGTCATGCATACCTCGTATTCACTTCAAAAGCATGTAAATACGACACTTCCTTGCTAGGAAATAGCGTTTGCAGATGTCTACGTAATGTAGCAATAGAGTTCGAATGCTTCTTAAATCGCGATATCGCATTTCATTTCTATGTTTCGTGATAAGGTATATTATTCGTTGCGAAGTGTCATGCATACCTCGTCTTCACTTGAAATGAATGTAAATGCGACACTTCCTTCCTAGGAAATAGCTTTTGCAGGTGTCTACGTATCGAAGCAATAGAATTCTAATGCTTCTTAAATCGTCATATCGCATCTCATTTCTATTTTTCATGATAAGATATAATATTCATTGCGAAATGTCATATATAGCACGCATTCCATGCAAAAGAATGTAAATGGGACACTTCCTTGCTAGGAAATAGCGTTTGCAGATGTCTACGTATCAAAGCAATAGAGTTCCAATGCTTCTTAAATCGCGATATTGCATCTCATTTCTATATTTCATGAAAACATCTAATATTCATTGCGAAGTGTCAAGTATACCTCGCATACACTTCAAAAGAATGAAAATGCCACACTTCCTTGCTAGGAAGTAGCGTTTGCTGATGTCTAGGTATCGAAGCAATAAGGTTCTAATGTTTCTTAAAATGGGATACCGCATCTCATTTCTATGTTTCATGATAAGATATAATAATCATTGCGAAGTGCAATGTATACCTCGTATTCACATCAAAAGAATGTAAATGCGACTCCTCCTTGCTAGGAAATAGCGATGGCAGATGTCTACGTATCGAACCAATAGAGTTCTAATGCTTCTTAAATAGCCATATCGCATCTCATTTCTAAGTTTCATGGTAAGATATAATATTCATTGCGAAGTGTCATGTATACCTCGTATTCACCTCAAAAGAATGTAAATGCGACACTTCCTTGCTAGGTGACATAGCGTTGGCAGGTGTCTACGTATCGAAACAATAGAGTTCTAATGCTTCCTAAAACGAGATGTCGCATCTCATTTCTATGTTTCATGATAAGATATAAAACTCATTGTGGAGTGTTATGTTTACCTTGTACTCACTTCATAAGAATGTAAATGCGACGCTTCCTTGCTAGGAGGTAGCGTTTGCAGATGTCTGCGTATCGAAGCAATAGATTTCTAATGCTTCTTAAATCGCGATATCGCTTCTCATTTCTATGTTTCGTGATAAGGTATAATATTCATTGTGGAGTGTCTTGAATACCTCGCATACACTTCAAATGAATGTAAATGCGACACTTCCTTGCTAGGAAATAGCGTTTGCAGATGTCTACGTATCGTAGCATTAGAGTTCTAATGCTTCTTAGAACGAGATATCGCATCTCACTTCTATGTTTCGTGATAAGATATAATATTCATTGTGGAGTGTTATGGATATCTCGCATTCAGTTCAAAAGAATGTAAATGCGACACTTCCTTGCTAGGAAATAGCGTTTGCAGATGTCTGCGTATCGAAGCAATAGATTTCAAACGCTTCTTAAAGCGCGATATCGCATCTCATTTCTACGTTTCATGATAAGATATAATATTCATTGCGAAGTGTTATATACTCCTAATATTCACTTCAAATGAATGTAAGTGCGACACTTCCCTGCTAGGAAGAAGCGTTTCCAGATGTCTACGTATCGAAGCAATAGAGTTCGAATGCTTCTTAAATCGCGATATCGCATTTCATTTCTATGTTTCGTGATAAGGTATATTATTCGTTGCGAAGTGTCATGCATACCTCGTCTTCACTTCAAATGAATGTAAATGCGACACTTCCTTCCTAGGAAATAGCTTTTGCAGGTGTCTACGTATCGAAGCAATAGAATTCTAATGCTTCTTAAATCGTCATATCGCATCTCATTTCTATATTTCATGAAAACATCTAATATTCATTGCGAAGTGTCAAGTATACCTCGCATACACTTCAAAAGAATGAAAATGCCACACTTCCTTGCTAGGAAGTAGCGTTTGCTGATGTCTAGGTATCGAAGCAATAAGGTTCTAATGTTTCTTAAAATGGGATACCGCATCTCATTTCTATGTTTCATGATAAGATATAATATTCATTGTGGAGTGTTATGTATACCTAGTATTCACTTCAAAGGAATGTAAATGCGACACTTCCTTGCTAGGAAATAGCGTCTGCAGATATCTACCTATCGTAGCAATAGAGTTCCAATGCTTCTTAAAACGCGATATCGCATCTCATTTCTATGTTTCATGATGAGATATAATATTCATTGTGGAGTGTTATGTATACCTCGTATTCACTTCAAAAGAATGTAAATGCGACACTTCCTTGCTAGGAAATAGCGTTTGCAGATGTCTACGTATCGAAGCAAAAGATTTCTAATACTTCTTAAAACGAGATATCGCATCTCATTCCTATGTTTCATGGTAAGCTATACTATTCATTGCGAAGTATCACGTATTCCTCGTCTTCACTTCAAATGAATGTAAATGCGACACATACTTGCTAGGAAATGGAGTTTGCAGATGTCAACGTATCGAAGCAATAGAGTTCTAATGCTTCTTGAAACGGGATATCGCATCTCGTTTCTACGTTTCATGATAAGATATAGTTTTCATTGCGAAGTATCACTTATACCTCGCATACACTTCAGAAGAATGTAAATGCGACACTTCCTTGCTAGGAAACAGCGCCTGCAGGTGTCTACGCATCGTAGCAATAGAGTTCTAAATCTTCTTAAAACGCGATATCACATCACATTTCTATGTTTCATGATAAGATATAATATTCATTGCGAAGTATCACGTATTCCTCGTCTTCACTTCAGATGAATGTAAATGCGACACATACTTGCTCGGAAATAGCGTTTGCAGATGTCTACGTATCGATGCAATAGAGATCTATTGCTTCTTGAAACGGGATATCGCATCTCGTTACTATGTTTCAAGATAAGATATAGTATTCATTGCGCAGTATCACTTATACCTCGCATACACTTCAGAAGAATGTAAATGCGACACTTCCTTGCTAGGAAACAGCGTCTGCAGATGTCTCCGTATAGAAGCTATAGTGTTCTAATGCTTCTTAAATCGCAATATCGCATTTCATTTCTATGTCTCGCGATAAGGTAGAATATTCATTGCGGTTGTGTTATGCATACCTCGTATTCACACCAAAATAATGTAAATGCGGCACTTCCTTGCAATTAAGTAGCGTTTGAGGATGTCTACGTATCGTAGCAATAGGTATCTGATGCTTTTTAAATCGCGATATGGCTTCCCATTTCTATGTTTCATGACAGGATATAATATTCATTGCGAATTGTCATGCATTCCTCGTATTCACTTCAAATGAATGTAAATGCGACACTTCCATTCTAGGAAATTACGTTTCCAGATGTCTGCGTATCGAAACAATAGAGTTCTAGTGCTTCTTAAAAAGCGATATCGCATCTCATTTCTATGATTCATGATAAGATATAATATTCATTGCGGAGTGTCATGTATACTTCGTATTCACTTCGAAAGAAAGTAAATGCGGCACTTCCTTTCTAGGAAATAGCGTTCCCAGATGTCTACGTATCGAAGCAATCGAGTTCTAATGCTTCTTACATCGCGATATCGCATCTCATTTCTATGTTTCATGGTAAGATATAATATTCATTGTGGAGTGTTATGTATACCACGTATTCACTTCAAAAGAATGTAAATGCGACACTTCCTTGCTAGGAAATAGCGTCTGCAGATATCTACGTATCGAAGCAACAGAGTTCTAATGCTTCTTAAAACGAGATATCGCATCTCATATTAATGTTTTATGATAAGATATAATATTCATTGTGCAGTGTTATGTATATCTCGTCTACACTTCAAGTGAATGTAAATGTGACACTTCCTTGCTTGGAAATTGCGTTTGCAGTTGTCTACGTATAGAAGCAATAGAGTTCTAATGCTTCTTAAATCGAGATATCGCATCTCATTTCTATGTTTTATGACAAGATATAATATTCATTGCGAAGTGTCATGTATACTTCGTATTCGCTTCAAGAGAATATAAATGAGACACTTCCTTGCTTGGAAATAGAGTTTGCAGATGTCTACGTATCGAACCAATAGTGTTCTAATGCTGCTTAAATCGCGATATCGCATCTCATTTCTATGTTTCATGATAAAATATAATATTCATTACGAAGTGTCATGTATACCTCGTACTGCTTTGAAGGGAACGTAAATGCGACACTTCCTTGCTAGGAAGTTACGTTTACAGATGTCTACGTATTGAGGCAATGGAGTTCTAATGCTTCTTATATCGCCATAGCGCATCTCGTTTCTATGTTTCAGGATAAGATATAATATAAGTTGTGGAGTGTTATGTATACCTCGCATTCGCTTCAAAAGAATGTAAATGCGACACTTCCTTGCTAGGAAATAGCGTTGGCACATGTCTCCGCATCGAAGCAATAAATTTCTAATGCTTCTTAAATCGCCATATCGCATTTCATTTCTATGTTTCATAATAAGATATAATATTCATTGTGGAGTGTTATGCATACCGCGTATTCACTTCAAAGGAATGTAAATGCGACACTACCTTGCTATTAAATAGCGTTTGCAGATGACAACGTATCATAGCAATAGTGTTCTAATGCTTTTTAAAACGCGATATCGCATCTTATGTCTATGTTTCATGATAAGATATAATATTCATTGCGAAGTGTCATGAATACCACATATTCACTTCAAAAGGATGTAAATGCGACACTTTCTTTCTAGAAAATGGCGTTTCCAGATGTCTACGTATCGAATCCATAGATTCCTAATGCTGCTTAAAACGGGATACCGCATTCCCTTTCTCTACTTCAAGATAAGATATAATATTTATTGCGAAGTGTCACTTACACCTCGCATACACATGAAGCGAATGTAAATGCGGCACTTCCTTCCTTGAAAATAGCGTTTGCAGATGTCTACGTATCATAGCAATAGCTTTCTAATGCTTCTCAAAACATGATACGGCATCCCATTTCTATGTTTCATGATAAGATATAATATTCATTGCGAAGTGTAATGTATTTCTCGCATACACTTCAAATGAGTGTAAATACGACAATTCCTTGCTAGGAAATAGCATTGGCAGATGTTTACGTATCGAAGCTGTTGAGTTCTAATGCATCTTAAAACGAGATGTTGCACCTCATTTCTATGTTTCATTATAAGATATATTATTCATTGCGAAGTGTCTTGTATACCTCGCATACGCTTCAACTGAATGTAAATGCGACACTTCCCTTCAAGGAAATAGCGTTGGCAGATGTCTACGTATCGAAGCAATAGATTTGTAATGCTGCTTATATCGCGATATCGCATCTCATTTCAATGTTTCATGATAAGATATAATATTCATTGTGCAGTGTTATCAATACTTCGTATTCACTTCAAAAGAATTATAATGCGTCACTTCCTTGCTAGGAAATATCATTTGCAGATGTCTACGTATCGAACCAATAGAATTATAATGCTTCTTAAATCGTCATAACGCATCTCACTTCTATGATTCATGATAAGATATCATATTCATTGCGAAGTGTCATGTATACCTCGTATTCCTTTCAATAGAATGTAATTGCGACACTTCCTTGCTAGGAAGTAGCGTTTGCAGATGTCTACGTATCGGAGCAATGGAGGTCTAGTGCTTCTTAAATCGCGATATCGCATCTCATTTCTATGTTTCATGATAAGATATAATATTCATTGTGGATTGTTATGTATACCTTGTATTCCTTTCAAAGGAATGTAAATGCCACACTTCCTTGCTAGGAAATAGCGTTTCCAGATGTCTACGTATCGAAATAATAGAGTTCTAATGCTTCGTAAAACGCGATATCGCATCTCATTTCTAGGTCTCATGATAATATATAATATTCATTGCGAAGTGTTATGTATTCCTCGTCCACACTTTAAATGAATGTAAATGAGACACTTCCTTTCTAGGAAATAACGTTTCCAGATATCTACGTATCGAAGCAATAGAGTTCTAATGCTTCTTAATTCGCGATATCGCATCTCATTTCTATGTTTCATGATAAGATATAATATTCATTGCGATGTGTCATGTATACTGTGTATTCACTTCAAAAGAATGTAAATGCGACACTTCCTTGCTAGATATCGAAACAATAGATTTCTAATGCTTCTTAAATCGCGATATCGCACCTCATTTCTATGTTTCATGATAAGATATAATATTCATTGTAGCGTGTTATGTATACCTCGTATTCACTTCAAAAGAATGTAAATGCGACACTTCCTTGCTAGGAAATAGCGTTTGTAGATGTCTACGAATCATAGCAATAGAGTTCTAATGTTTCTTAAAACGCGAAATCGCTCCTCATTTCTATGTTTCATGATAAGATATAATATTCATTGTGGAGTGTTATATATACCTCGTATTCACTTCAAAAGAATGTAAATGCGACACTTCCTTGCTAGGAAATAGCGTTTCCAGATGTCTACGTATCGAAATAATAGAGTACTAATGCTTCGTAAAACGTGATATCGCATCTCATTTCTATGTTTCATCATAAGATATAATATTCACTGCGAAGTGTCATGTTTACCTCGCATACACTTCAAATGAATGTAAATGCGACACTTCGTTGCTAGGATATAGCGATGGCAAATGTCTACGTATCGAAGCAACGAAGTACTAATGCTTCTTAAGACGAGATATCGCATCTCAATTCTATGTTTCACGAAAGGATATAATATTCTTTGCGAAGTGTCATGTATACCTCGCATACGCTTCAAATGAATGTAAATGCGACATTTCCTTCCTAGGAAATAGCGTTTGCAGATGTCTACGTATAGAAGCAATAGGATTCTCATGCTTCTTAAAGCGCGATATCGCATCACATCTCTATGTGTCATGATAAGATATAATATTCATTGCGAAGTGTTATGTATACCTGGTATTCACTTCAAAAGAATGTAAATGCGACACTTCCTTGCTAGGAAAAAGCACCTCCAGATGTCTACGAATCGTACAAATAGAGTTTTAATGCTTCTTAAAACGCGATATCGCATCTCTTTCCTATGTCGCATGATAAGATATATTATTCATTGCGAAGTGTTATGTATTCCTCGTCTACACTTCAAGTGAATGTAAATGCGACACTTCCTCCCTAGGAAATTACGTTTCCAGATATCTACGTATCGAAGCAATAGATTTCTAATGCTTCTTATAACGCGACATAGCATCTCATTTTTATGTCTCATGATAAGATATAATATTCATTGCGAAGTGTCATGTATACCTCGTATTCACCTCAAAAGAATGTAAATGCGACACTTCCTTGCTGAGAAATAGCGTGTTGCAGATGTCTACGTATCGAAGCACTAGAGATCTACTGCATCTTAAAACTTGATATCGCATCACATTTCTATGCCTTTGATAAGATATAATATTGATTGCGAAGTGTTATGTGTTCCTCGTCTACACTTCAATTGAATGTAAATGCAACACCTCCTTTCTATGAAATTACGTTTCCAGATGTCTACGTATCGGAGCAATAGAGTTCTAATGCTTCTTATATCGCGATATCGCATCACATTTCTATGTTTCATGACAAGATATTATATTCATTGCGAAGTGTTATGCATACCTCGCAAACATTTCAAATGAATGTAAATGCGACACTTCCTTGCTAGGAAATTGCGTTGGTTGATGTCCACGTATCGAAGCAACAGAGTACTAATGCTCCTTAAATCACGATATCGCATCTCATTTCTATGTTTCGTGATAATATATAATATTCATTGTGCAGTATTATGTATATCTCGTCTACACTTCAAATGAATGTAAATGCGACACTTCCTTGCTAGGAAATAGCGTCTGCAGACGTCTACGTATCGTAGCAATAGAGTCCTAATGTTTCGTAAATCGCGATATCGCATTTCACTTCGACGTTTCATGATAAGATATAATATTCATTGAGCAGTGTTATGTATATCTCGTCTACACTTCAAATGAATGTAAATGCGACACATGTGGAGTGTTATGTGTCGTATTCACCTCAAATGAATGTAAGTGCGGCTCTTCCTTGCTATTAAATAGCTTTTGCAGATGTCTACGTGTCGTAGCAACAGAATTCAAATGCTTTTTTGTTCGCGATATAGCACCTCATTTCTATGTTTCATGATAAGGTATGATATTCATTATGGTGTGTTATGTATACCTCGTACTCACTTCAAAAGAATGTAAATACGACACTTCCTTGCTAGGATATAGCGTTTGCAGATGTCTACGTGTCGTAGCAATAGAGTTCTACTGATTCTTAAAACGAGATATCGCAACTCATTTCTATGTTTTATGATACGATATAATATTCATTGCGAAGTGTCATGTATACTTCGTATTCACGTCAAAAGAATGTAAATGCGACACTTCCTTGCTAGGAAGTAGCGTTTGCAGACGACTACGTATCGAAGCAATAGAGTTCTAATGCATCTTAAAACGTGAAATCGCTCCTCATTTATATGCTTTATGATAAGATGTAATATTCATTGTGGAGTGTTATGTATACCTGGCATCCACTTCAAAAGAATGTAAAAGCGACACTTCCTTACTAGGAAATAGCGTTGGCAGATGTCTACGTATCGAAGCAATAGATTTGTAATGCTGCTTATATCGCGATATCGCATCTCATTTCAATGTTTCATGATAAGATATAATATTCATTGTGCAGTGTTATCAATACTTCGTATTCACTTCAAAAGAATTATAATGCGTCACTTCCTTGCTAGGAAATATCATTTGCAGATGTCTACGTATCGTACCAATAGAATTATAATGCTTCTTAAATCGTCATAACGCATCTCACTTCTATGATTCATGATAAGATATCATATTCATTGCGAAGTGTCATGTATACCTCGTGTTCCTTTCAATAGAATGTAATTGCGACACTTCCTTGCTAGTAAATGGCGTTTGCAGACGTCTACGTATAGAAGCAATGGAGTTCTAATGCTTCTTAAAAAGTGATATCGCATCTCATTTCCATGATTCGTGATAAGATATAATATTCATTATGGAGTATCATGTATACCTCGCATACGCTTCAAATGAATGTAAATGCGACACTTCCTTGCTAGGAAATAGCGTTTGCAGATGTCTACGTATCGTAGCAATAGAGTTCTAATGCTTCTTAAAACGCCATATCGCATCTCATTTCTATGTTTTATGATAAGATATAATATTCATTGTGGAGTATTATGTATTCCTGGTATTCACTTCATAAGAATGTCAATGCGACACTTCCTTTCTAGGAAATAGCGCTGGCAGGTGTCTACGTATCGCAGCATTAGAGTTCTATTGCTTCTTATAACGCGACATCGCATCTCATTTCTATGTTTCACGATAAGATATAATATTAATTGCGAAGTGTCATGTATACCTCGTATTCACCTCAAAAGAATGTAAATGCGACACTTCCTTGCTAGGATATAGCGTTGGCAGGTGTCTACGTATCGAAACAATAGAGTTCCAATGCTTCCTAAAACGAGAAGTCGCATCTCATTTCTATGTTTCATGATAAGATATAATACTCATTGTGGAGTGTTATGTTTACCTTGTACTCACTTCATAAGATTGTAAATGCGACGCTTCCTTGCTAGGAGGTAGCGTTTGCAAATGTCTGCGTATCGAAGCAATAGATTTCTAATGCTTCTTAAATCGCGATATCGAATCTCATTTCTATGTTTCGTGATAAGGTATAATATCCATTGTGGAGTGTCATGTATACCTTGTATTCACTTCAAAAGAATGTAAATGCGACAATTCCTTGCTATGAAATAGCGATTGCAGATGTCCGCGTATCGTAGCAATAGGATTCTAATGCTTTTAAATCGCGATATCGCATTTCATGTCTATGTTTCATGATGAGATACAATATTCATTCTGATGTGTTGTGTAGTTCTCATCTACACTTCAAAGGAATGTAAATGCGAAACTGCCCTGCTAGGAAATTGCGTTTGCAGATGTCTACGTATCGTAGCAATAGATTTCTAATGCTTCTTAAAACGCGATATCGAATCTCATTTCTATGTTTCATGATAAGATATAATATTCATTGTGGAGTGATATGTATACCACGTATTAACTACAAAAGAATGTAAATGCTACTCTTCCTCGCTAGGAAATAGCGATTGCAGATGCCTCCGTATCGAAGCAATAGAGTTCTAATGCTTCTTAAAACGCGAATTCGCATACCAATTCTATGTCTCATGATAATATATGATATTCATTGCGAAGTGTTATGTATTCCTCGTCCACACTTTAAATGAATGTAAATGAGACAATTCCTTTCTAGGAAATAACGTTTCCAGATATCTACGTATCGAAGCAATAGAGTTCTAATGCTTCTTAAATCGCGATATCGCATTTCATTTCTATGTTTCATGATAAGATATAATATTCATTGTAGCGTGTTATGTATACCTCGTATTCACTTCAAAAGAAAGTAAGTGCGACACTTCCTTGCTAGGAAAGAGCACCTCCAGATGTCTACGAATCGTACCAATAGAGTTCGAATTCTTCTTAAAACGCGATATCGCATCTCTTTCCTATGTCGCATGATAAGATATATTATTCATTGCGAAGTGTTATGTATTCCTCGTCTACACTTCAAGTGAATGTAAATGCGACACTTCCTCCCTAGGAAATTACGTTTCCAGATATCTACGTATCGAAGCAATAGATTTCTAATGCTTCTTATAACGCGACATCGCATCTCATTTCTATGTTTCACGATAAGATATAATATTAAATGTGGAGTGTTATGTATACCTCGTAATCACTACAAAGAAATGTAAATGCGACACTTCGTTGCTAGGAAATAGCGTTTGTAGATGTCTACGTATCGAAGGAATAGAGTTCTAGTGCTCCATAAAACGAGATATCTCATCTCATTTCGTAATCATGATAAGATATAATATTCATTGCGGTGTTATGTGTACCTCGTATACACTTCAAGTGAATGTAAGTGCGACACTTCCTTGCTAGGAAGTAGCGTTCGTAGTTGTCTACGTATCGAAGCAATAGTGTTCTGATGCTTCTTAAATCGCGATATCGCATCTCATATCTATGGTTCATGATAAGATATAATATTCATTGTGCGGTGTCATGTATACCTCGCACACACATCAAATGAATGTAAATGCGACACTTCCTTTCTGGAATATTACGTTTCCAGCTGTCTACGTATCGAAGCAATAGAGTTCTAATGCTTCTTAAAACGCGACATCGCATCACAGTTCTATGTTTCATGATAGGATATAATATTCATTGCGAAGTGCCACTTATGCCTCGCATACACTTAAAATGAATGTAAATGCGACACTTCATTGCTAGGAAATAGCGTTTGCAGATGTCTACGCATCTAAGCAATAGTGTTCTAATGCTTCTTAAAACGGGATACCGCATCACATTTCTATGTATCACGATAAGAAATAATATCCATTGTGCAGTGTTATCTATACCTCGTATTCACTTCAAAAGAATTATAATGCATCACTTCCTTGCTAGGAAATAGCATTTGCAGATGTCTACGTATGGAACAAATAGAGTTATAATGCTTCTTAAATCGTCATATCGCATCTCATTTCTATGTTTCATGATAATATATAATATTCATTGTGCAATGTCATGTATACCTCGCATTCACTTCAAAAGTATATAAATGCGACACTTCATTGCTTGGAAATAGCATTTGCAGATGTCAACGTATCGTAGCAATAGAGTTCCAATGCTTCTCAAAACGAAATATCGCATCTCATTCCTATGTTTCATGGTAAGATATATTATTCAATGCGAATTTGTCACGTATACCTCGCATACACATTAAATGAATGTAAATGCGACACTTCCTTGCTAGGAAATAGCGATGGCAGATGTCTACGCATCGAAGCAATAGAGGTCTAATGCTCCTTGAAACGGGATATCGCATCTTGTTCCTATGTTTCTTGGTAGGATATATTATTCATTGCGAAGTGTTATGTGTTCCTCGTCTACACTTCAATTGAATGTATATTCGACACTTCCTTTCTAGGAAAATACGTTTCCAGATGACTACGTATCGAAGCAATATAGTTCTAATGCTTCTTAAAACGCGATATCGCATCTCGTTGCTACGTTGCATGTTAAGATGTAATATTCATTGCGAAGTGTTATGTACTCCTCGTCTACACTTCAATTGAATGTAAATGCGACACTCCCTAGCTGGGAAATAGCGTCTTGCAGATGTCTACGTATCGAAGCAATAGATTTCCAATGTTTCTTAAAGTGAGATATCGCATCTCATTTCTATGTTTCATGATAAGATATAATATACATTGCGAAATGTCACGTATACCTCGCATACTCTTCAAATGAATGTAGATGCGACACTTCCTTGCTAGGAAATAGCGTTTGCAGATGTCTACGTATCGTAGCAATAGAGTTCTAGTGCTTCTTATATGGCGAGATCGCATCTCATATCTATGTTTCACGATAAGATATAATATTCATTGCGAAGTGTTATGCATACCTCGCATACACTTCAAATGCATGTAAATGCGACAGTTCCTTGCTCGGAAGTAGCGATTGCAGATGTCCACGTATCGAAGCAATAGAGTTCTAATGCTCCTCGAAACGGGATATTGCATCTCATTTCTATGTTTCATGATAAGATATAATATTAATTGCGAAGTGTCATGTATACCTCGCATTCACATCAAAAGAATGTAAATGCGACACTTCCTTGCTAGGAAATAGCGTTTGCAGATGTCTACGTATCGTAGCAATAGAGTTCTAATTCTTCTTATATCGCAAGATCGAATCTCATATCTATGTTTCACGATAAGATATAATATTCATTGCGAAGTGTTATGTATACCTCGCATACACTTCAAATGAATGTAAATGCGACACTTCCTTGCTGGGAAATAGCGATTGCATATGTCTACGTATCGAAGTAGTAGAGTTCTAATGCATCTTGAAACGGGATATGGCATCTCATTTCTATGTTTCATGATAAGATATAATATTCATTGCGTAGTTTCATGTATTCCTCGTATTCACATCAAATGAATGTAAATGCGACACTTCCTTGCTAGGAAATAGCGTTTGCAGATGTCTACGTATCGAAGCAATAAAGTTCTAATGCATCTTATATCGCGATATCGCATCTCATTTCTATCTTTCATGATAATATATAATATGCATTGTGCAATGTTATGTATACCTCGCATTCACTTCAAAAGAATGTAAATGCGACACCTCCTTGCTGGGAAATAGCGTTTGCAGATTTCTGCGTATCGTAGCATTAGATTTCCATTGCATCTCAAAACGCGATATCGCATCTCAATTCTATATTTCATAATAAGATATAATATTTATTGCGAAGTGTCACGTATACATCGCATACACTTCAGATGAATGTAAAAGCGACACTTCCTTGCTAGGAAATAGCGTTTGCAGTCGTCTACGTATCGAAGCAATAGAGATCTAATGTTTCTTGAAACGGAATATCGCATCTCATTTCTATGCTTCTTGATAAGAAATAATATTCATTGCGAAGTGTTATGTATACCTCGCATACACTTCAAATGAATGTAAATGCGACACTTCCTTGCTAGGAAATAGCGATTGCAGATGTCTACGTATCGAAGCAATAGAGTTCTAATGCTTCTTAAAACGGGATATCGCATCTCATTCCTATGTTTCATGATAAGATATAATATTCATTGCGAAGTTTCATGTATTCCTCGTATTCACTTCAAATGAATGTAATTGCGACACTTCCTTGCTAGGAAGTAGCGTTTGCAGACGTCTACGTATCGAAGCAATAGATTTCTAATGCTTCTTGAAACGAAATATCGCATCTCATTTCTATGCTTCATGATAAGAAATAATATTCATTGCGAAGTTTCATGTATTCCTCGTATTCACTTCAAATGAACGTAAATGCGACACTTCCTTGCTAGGAAATAGCGTTTGCAGATTTCTGCGTATCGTAGCATTAGATTTCTATTGCATCTCAAAACGCGATATCGCATCTCATTTCAATGTTTCATGATGAAATATAATATTTATTGCGAAGTGTCACGTATACATCGCATAAACTTCAAATTAATGTAAATGCGACACTTCCTTGCTAGGAAATAGCGTTTGCAGACGCCTACGTATCGAAGCAATAGAGTTCTAATGTTTCTTGAAACGGGATATCGCATCTCATTTCTATGCTTCATGATAAGATATAATATTCATTGCGAAGTTTCATGTATTCCTCGTATTCACTTCAAACGAATGTAAATGCGACGCTTCCTTGCTAGGAAATAACGTTTGCAGATGCCTGCGCATCGTAGCAATAGAGTTCTAATGCTTCCTAAAACGCGCTATCACATCACATTTCTATGTTTCATGATAAGATATAATATTCATTGCGAAGTTTCATGTATTCCGCGTATTCACTTCAATTTAATGTAAATGCGACACTTACTTGCTAGGAAATAGCGTTTGCAGATGTCTACGTATCGAAGCAATAAAGTTCTAATGCACCTTAAATCGTGATATCGCATCTAATTTCGATGTTTGATGATAACATATAATATTCATTGTGCAATGTTATGTATACCTCGCATTCACTTCAAATAAATGTAAATGCGACACTTCCTTGCTAGGAAATAGCGTTTGCAGATGTCTACGTATCGTAGCATTGGAGTTCTAATGCTTCTAAAAACGCGATGTCGCACCACATTTCTATGTTTCATGCTAAGATATAATATTCATTGCCAAGTGTCATGTATACCTCGTATTCCTTTCAGAAAAATGTAAATGCGATACTTCCATGCTAGGAAGTTGCGTTTGCAGATGTCTACGTGTCGAGCAATAGGGTTCCAATGTTTCTGAAATCGCAATATCGCATCTCATTGCTATGTTTCATGATAAGATATAATATGCATCGTCCAGTGTTATGTATACCTCGTATACACTTCAAATGAATGTAAATGCGACACCTCCTTACTAGGAAATAGAGTTTGCAAATGTCTACGTATCCTAGCAATAGAGTTCTAACGATTCTTTATTCGCCATATCGCATCTCATTTCTATGTTTCATGATAAGATATAATATTCATTGCGAAGTGTCATGTATACCACGTATTCACTTCAAAAGAGTGTAAATGCGACACCTCCATGCCAGGAAATAGCGTTTGCAGATGTCTACGTAACATAGCAAAAAAGTTCTAATGCTTCTTAAAACGTGATATCGCACCTCACTTCTATGTTTCATGATAAGAGATAATATTCATTGCGAAGTGCCATGTACACCTCGTATTCACTTCAAAAGAATGTAAATGCGACACTTCATTGCTAGGAAGTCGCGTTTGTAGATATCTACGAATCGAAGCAATAGTGTTCTAATGCTTCGTAAAACACGATATCGCATCTCCTTTCTATTTTTCATGATATGATATAATATTCATTGCGAAGTGTTATGTATACCTCGCATACACTTCAAATGGATGTAAATGCGACGCTTCGTTGCTAGGAAATAGCGATTGCAAATGTCTCCGTATCGTAGCAATAGCGTTCTAATGCTTCTTCAAAAGCGATATCGCATCTCACTACTATGTTTCACGATAAGATATAATATTCATTGCGAAGTGTCTTGTATACCTCGCATACACTTCAAATGAATGTAAATGCGACACATCCTTGCTAGGAAGTAGCGTTTGGAGATGTCTACGTATCGTAGCATTGGAGTTCTAATGCTTCTCAAAACGCGATATCGCACCACATTTCTATGTTTCATGATAAGATATAATATTCATTGCCAAGTGTCATGTATACCTCGTATTCCTTTCAGAAAAATGTAAATGCGACACTTCCATGCTAGGAAGTTGCGTTTGCAGATGTCTACGTGTCGAGCAATAGGGTTCTAATGTTTCTGAAATCGCAATATCGCATCTCATTGCTATGTTTCATGATAAGATATAATATACATCGTCCAGTGTTATGTATACCTCGTATAAACTTCAAATGAATGTAAATGCGACACTTCCTTACTAGGAAATAGAGTTTGCAAATGTCTACGTATCCTAGCAATAGAGTTCTAACGATTCTTAATTCGCCATATCGCATCTCATTTCTATGTTTCATGATAAGATATAATATTCATTGCGAAGTGTCATGTATACCACGTATTCACTTCAAAAGAGTGTAAATGCGACACTTCATTGCTAGGAAGTCGCGTTTGCAGATATCTACGAATCGAAGCAATAGTGTTCTAATGCTTCGTAAAACACGATATCGCACCACATTTCTATGTTTCATGATAGGACATAATATTCATTGCGAAGTTTCAAGTATTCCTCGTATTCACTTCAAATGGATGTAAATGCGGCACTTCCTTCCTAGGAAATAGCGTTTGCAGATGTCTACGTATCGTAGCAAGCGTGTTGTAATGCTTCTTCAAACAAGATATCGCATCTCATTTCTATGTTTCATGATAACATATAATATTCGTTGCGAAGAGTTATGTATACCTCGCATACACTTCAAATGAATGTAAATGCGACACTACCTTTCTAGGAAATAGCGATTCCAGATGCCTACGTATCGAAGCAATAGAGTTCTAATGCTTCTTGGAACGGAATATCGCATCTCATTTCTATGTTTCACGATGAGATATAATATTCATTGTGGTGTGTTATTTATACCTCGTATTCACCTCAAAAGAATGTAAATGCGACACTTCCTTGCTAGGAAATAGCGATTGCAGATGTCTACGTATTGAAGCAATAGAGTGCTAATGCTTCTTGAAACGGGATGTCACATCTCGTTTCTATGTTTCATGATAAGCTATAGTATCCACTGCGAAGAATCACTTATACCTCGCATACACTTCAGAAGAATGCAAATGCGTCACTTCCTTGCTAGAAAACAGCGTCTGCAGATGTCTACGCATCGTAGCAATAGAGTTCTAATGCTTCTTAAAACGCGCTATCACATCACATTTCTATGTTTCATGATAAGATATAATATTCATTGCGAAGTTTCATGTATTCCGCGTATTCACTTCAATTTAATGTAAAGGCGACACTTACTTGCTAGGAAATAGCGTTTCAAGTTGTCTACGTATCGAAACAATACAGTTCTAATGCTTCGTAAAACGAGATGTCGCATCTCATTTCTAAGTTTCGTGATAAGATATAATATTCATTGCGAAGTGTCATGTATACCTCGTATTCACTTTAAAAGAGTGTAAATGCGACACCTCCATGCCAGGAAATAGCGTTTGCAGATGTCTACGTAACGTAGCAATAAAGTTCTAATGCTTCTTAAGACGTGATATCGCACCTCACTTCTATGTTTCATGATAAGGGATAATATTCATTGCGAAGTGCCATGTACACCTCGTATTCACTTCAAAAGAATGTAAATGCGACACTTCATTGCTAGGAAGTCGCGTTTGTAGATATCTACGAATCGAAGCAATAGTGTTCTAATGCTTCGTAAAACACGATATCGCATCTCCTTTCTATTTTTCATGATATGATATAATATTCATTGCGAAGTGTTATGTATACCTCGCATACACTTCAAAAGGATGTAAATGCGACGCTTCGTTGCTAGGAAATAGCGATTGCAAATGTCTCCGTATCGTAGCAATAGCGTTCTAATGCTTCTTCAAAAGCGATATCGCATCTCACTACTATGTTTCACGATAAGATATAATATTCATTGCGAAGTGTCTTGTATACCTCGCGTACACTTCAAATGAATGTAAATGCGACACAACCTTGCTAGGAAGTAGCGTTTGGAGATGTCTACGTATCGTAGCATTGGAGTTCTAATGCTTCTCAAAACGCGATATCGCACCACATTTCTATGTTTCATGATAAGATATAATATTCATTGCCAAGTGTCATGTATACCTCGTATTCCTTTCAGAAAAATGTAAATGCGACACTTCCATGCTAGGAAGTTGCGTTTGCAGATGTCTACGTGTCGAGCAATAGGGTTCTAATGTTTCTGAAATCGCAATATCGCATCTCATTGCTATGTTTCATGATAAGATATAATATACATCATCCAGTGTTATGTATACCTCGTATAAACTTCAAATGAATGTAAATGCGACACTTCCTTACTAGGAAATAGAGTTTGCAAATGTCTACGTATCCTAGCAATAGAGTTCTAACGATTCTTAATTCGCCATATCGCATCTCATTTCTATGTTTCATGATAAGATATAATATTCATTGCGAAGTGTCATGTATACCACGTATTCACTTCAAAAGAGTGTAAATGCGATACTTCCTTGCTAGGAAATAGCGTTTCAAGTTGTCTACGTATCGAAACAATACAGTTCTAATGCTTCGTAAAACGAGATGTCGCATCTCATTTCTAAGTTTCGTGATAAGATATAATATTCATTGCGAAGTGTCATGTATACCTCGTATTCACTTTAAAAGAGAGTAAATGCGACACCTCCATGCCAGGAAATAGCGTTTGCAGATGTCTACGTAACGTAGCAATAAAGTTCTAATGCTTCTTAAAACGTGATATCGCACCTCACTTCTATGTTTCATGATAAGAGATAATATTCATTGCGAAGTGTCATGTACACCTCGTATTCACTTCAAAAGAATGTAAATGCGACACTTCATTGCTAGGAAGTCGCGTTTGCAGATATCTACGAATCGAAGCAATAGTGTTCTAATGCTTCGTAAAACACGATATCGCATCTCCTTTCTATTTTTCATGATATGATATAATATTCATTGCGAAGTGTTATGTATACCTCGCATACACTTCAAAAGCATGTAAATGCGACGCTTCGTTGCTAGGAAATAGCGATTGCAAATGTCTCCGTATCGTAGCAATAGCATTCTAATGCTGCTTCAAAAGCGATATCGCATCTCATATCTATTTTTCATGATAAGATATAATATTCATTGCGAAGTGTCTTGTATACCTCGCATACACTTCAAATGAATGTAAATGCGACACATCCTTGCTAGGAAGTAGCGTTTGCAGATGGCTACGTATCGTAGCATTGGAGTTCTAATGCTTCTCAAAACGCGATATCGCACCACATTTCTATGTTTCATGATAGGACATAATATTCATTGCGAAGTTTCAAGTATTCCTCGTATTCACTTCAAATGGATGTAAATGCGGCACTTCCTTCCTAGGAAATAGCGTTTGCAGATGTCTACGTATCGTAGCAAGCGTGTTGTAATGCTTCTTCAAACAAGATATCGCATCTCATTTCTATGTTTCATGATAACATATAATATTCGTTGCGAAGAGTTATGTATACCTCGCATACACTTCAAATGAATGTAAATGCGACACTACCTTTCTAGGAAATAGCGATTCCAGATGCCTACGTATCGAAGCAATAGAGTTCTAATGCTTCTTGGAACGGAATATCGCATCTCATTTCTATGTTTCACGATGAGATATAATATTCATTGTGGAGTGTTATTTATACCTCGTATTCACCTCAAAAGAATGTAAATGCGACACTTCCTTGCTAGGAAATAGCGATTGCAGATGTCTACGTATTGAAGCAATAGAGTGCTAATGCTTCTTGAAACGGGATGTCACATCTCGTTTCTATGTTTCATGATAAGCTATAGTATCCACTGCGAAGAATCACTTATACCTCGCATACACTTCAGAAGAATGCAAATGCGTCAATTCCTTGCTAGAAAACAGCGTCTGCAGATGTCTACGCATCGTAGCAATAGAGTTCTAATGCTTCTTAAAACGCGCTATCACATCACATTTCTATGTTTCATGATAAGATATAATATTCATTGCGAAGTTTCATGTATTCCGCGTATTCACTTCAATTTAATGTAAAGGCGACACTTACTTGCTAGGAAATAGCGTTTCAAGTTGTCTACGTATCGAAACAATACAGTTCTAATGCTTCGTAAAACGAGATGTCGCATCTCATTTCAAAGTTTCGTGATAAGATATAATATTCATTGCGAAGTGTCATGTATACCTCGTATTCACTTTAAAAGAGTGTAAATGCGACACCTCCATGCCAGGAAATAGCGTTTGCAGATGTCTACGTAACGTAGCAATAAAGTTCTAATGCTTCTTAAGACGTGATATCGCACCTCACTTCTATGTTTCATGATAAGGGATAATATTCATTGCGAAGTGCCATGTACACCTCGTATTCACTTCAAAAGAATGTAAATGCGACACTTCATTGCTAGGAAGTCGCGTTTGTAGATATCTACGAATCGAAGCGACAGTGTTCTAATGCTTCGTAAAACACGATATCGCATCTCCTTTCTATTTTTCATGATATGATATAATATTCATTGCGAAGTGTTATGTATACCTCGCATACACTTCAAAAGGATGTAAATGCGACGCTTCGTTGCTAGGAAATAGCGATTGCAAATGTCTCCGTATCGTAGCAATAGCGTTCTAATGCTTCTTCAAAAGCGATATCGCATCTCACTACTATGTTTCACGATAAGATATAATATTCATTGCGAAGTGTCTTGTATACCTCGCATACACTTCAAATGAATGTAAATGCGACACAACCTTGCTAGGAAGTAGCGTTTGGAGAAGTCTACGTATCGTAGCATTGGAGTTCTAATGCTTCTCAAAACGCGATATCGCACCACATTTCTATGTTTCATGATAAGATATAATATTCATTGCCAAGTGTCATGTATACCTCGTATTCCTTTCAGAAAAATGTAAATGCGACACTTCCATGCTAGGAAGTTGCGTTTGCAGATGTCTACGTGTCGAGCAATAGGGTTCTAATGTTTCTGAAATCGCAATATCGCATCTCATTGCTATGTTTCATGATAAGATATAATATACATCGTCCAGTGTTATGTATACCTCGTATAAACTTCAAATGAATGTAAATGCGACACTTCCTTACTAGGAAATAGAGTTTGCAAATGTCTACGTATCCTAGCAATAGAGTTCTAACGATTCTTAATTCGCCATATCGCATCTCATTTCTATGTTTCATGATAAGATATAATATTCATTGCGAAGTGTCATGTATACCACGTATTCACTTCAAAAGAGTGTAAATGCGATACTTCCTTGCTAGGAAATAGCGTTTCAAGTTGTCTACGTATCGAAACAATACAGTTCTAATGCTTCGTAAAACGAGATGTCGCATCTCATTTCTAAGTTTCGTGATAAGATATAATATTCATTGCGAAGTGTCATGTATACCTCGTATTCACTTTAAAAGAGAGTAAATGCGACACCTCCATGCCAGGAAATAGCGTTTGCAGATGTCTACGTAACGTAGCAATAAAGTTCTAATGCTTCTTAAAACGTGATATCGCACCTCACTTCTATGTTTCATGATAAGAGATAATATTCATTGCGAAGTGTCATGTACACCTCGTATTCACTTCAAAAGAATGTAAATGCGACACTTCATTGCTAGGAAGTCGCGTTTGCAGATATCTACGAATCGAAGCAATAGTGTTCTAATGCTTCGTAAAACACGATATCGCATCTCCTTTCTATTTTTCATGATATGATATAATATTCATTGCGAAGTGTTATGTATACCTCGCATACACTTCAAAAGCATGTAAATGCGACGCTTCGTTGCTAGGAAATAGCGATTGCAAATGTCTCCGTATCGTAGCAATAGCATTCTAATGCTGCTTCAAAAGCGATATCGCATCTCATATCTATTTTTCATGATAAGATATAATATTCATTGCAAAGTGTCTTGTATACCTCGCATACACTTCAAATGAATGTAAATGCGACACATCCTTGCTAGGAAGTAGCGTTTGCAGATGGCTACGTATCGTAGCATTGGAGTTCTAATGCTTCTCAAAACGCGATATCGCACCACATTTCTATGTTTCATGATAGGACATAATATTCATTGCGAAGTTTCAAGTATTCCTCGTATTCACTTCAAATGGATGTAAATGCGGCACTTCCTTCCTAGGAAATAGCGTTTGCAGATGTCTACGTATCGTAGCAAGCGTGTTGTAATGCTTCTTCAAACAAGATATCGCATCTCATTTCTATGTTTCATGATAACATATAATATTCGTTGCGAAGAGTTATGTATACCTCGCATACACTTCAAATGAATGTAAATGCGAAACTACCTTTCTAGGAAATAGCGATTCCAGATGCCTACGTATCGAAGCAATAGAGTTCTAATACTTCTTGGAACGGAATATCGCATCTCATTTCTATGTTTCACGATGAGATATAATATTCATTGTGGAGTGTTATTTATACCTCGTATTCACCTCAAAAGAATGTAAATGCGACACTTCCTTGCTAGGAAATAGCGTTTGCAGATGTCTGCGTATCGAAGCAAAAGAGTTCTAATACTTCTTAAAACGAGATATCGCATCTCATTCCTATGTTTCATGGTAAGATTTACTATTCATTGCGAAGTATCACGTATTCCTCGTCTTCACTTCAAACGAATGTAAATGCGACACATCCTTGCTAGGAAATAGCGATTGCAGATGTCTACGTATTGAAGCAATAGAGTTCTAATGCTTCTTGAAACGGGATGTCACATCTCGTTTCTATGTTTCATGATAAGATATAGTATCCACTGCGAAGAATCACTTATACCTCGCATACACTTCAGAAGAATGTAAATGCGACACTGCCTTGCTAGGAAACAGCGACTGCAGATGTCTACGCATCGTAGCAATAGAGTTCTAAATCTTCTTAAAACGCGATATCACATCACATTTCTATGTTTCATGATAGGACATAATATTCATTGCGAAGATTCACGTATTCCTCGTATTCACTTCAAGTGGATATAAATGCGGCACTTCCTTCCTAGGAAATAGCGTTTGCAGATGTCTACGTATCGTAGCACGCGTTTTATAATGCTTCTTAAAACAAGATATTGCATCTCATTTCTATGTTTCATGATAACATATAATATTGATTGCGAAGTGTTATGTATACCTCGCATACACTTCAAATGAATGTAAATGCGACACATCCTTGCTCGGAAATAGTGTTTGCAGATGTCTACGTATCGAAGCAATAGAGTTCTAATGCTTCTTGAAACGCAATGTCGCACCACATTTCTATGTTTCATGCTAAGATATAATATTCATTGCCAAGTGTCATGTATACCCCGTATTCCTTTCAGAAAAATGTAAATGCGACACTTCCATGCTAGGAAGTTGCGTTTGCAGATGTCTACGTGTCGAGCAATAGAGTTCTAATGCTACTTGAAACGGGATATCGCATCTCATTTCTATGTTTCATGACAAGATATAATATTCATTGCGAAGTTTCATGTATTCCTCGTATTCACTACAAATGAGTGTAAATGCGACACTTCCTTGCTAGGAAATAGCGATTGCAGATGTCTACGTATCGAAGCATTAGATTTCTATTGCATCTCAAAACGCGATATCGCATCTCATTTCTATGTTTCATGATAAGAAGCAATATTTATTGCGATGTGTCACGTATACATCGCATACACTTCAAATGAATGTAAATGCGACACTTCCTTGCTAGGAAATAGCGTTTGCGGACGTCTACGTATCGAAGCAATAGAGTTCTAATGCTACTTGAAACGGGATATCGCATCTCATTTCTATGTTTCATGATAAGATATAATATTCATTGCGAAGTTTCATGTATTCCTCGTATTCACTACAAATGAGTGTAAATGCGACACTTCCTTGCTAGGAAATAGCGATTGCAGATGTCTACGTATCGAAGCAATAGAGTTCTAATGCTTCTTGAAACGGGATATCGCATTTCATTTGTATGCTTCATGATAAGATATAATGTAAATTGCGAAGTGCCATGTATACCTCGCATACACTTCAAATGAATGTAAATGCGACACTTCCTTGCTAGGAAATAGCGTTTGCAGATGTCTACGTATCGAAGCAATGGAGTTCTAATGCTTCTCAAAACGCAATATCGCATCCCATTTCTATGTTTCATGATAAGATATAATATTCATTGTGGAGTGTTATGTATACCTCGTATTCACTTCAAAAGGATGTAAATGCTACACTTCCTTGCTAGGAAATAGCGTTTGGAGATGTCTACGTATCATAGCAATAGAGTTCTGATGCTTCTTAAAACGCGATGTCGCTCCTCATTTCTATGTTCCATGATAAGATATAATATTCATTGCGAAGTGTCAAGTATACCTCGCATACACTTCAATTGAGTGTAAATGCAACACTTCCATTCTAGGAAATTACGTTTCCAGATGTCTACGTATCGAAGCAATAGAGTTCTAATGCTTCTTAAATTGCGATATCGCATCTCATTCATATGTTTCGATATAAGATATAATATTCATTGTGTAGTGTTATGTATACCTCGCATACAATTCAAAATAATGTAACTGCGACTCTTCCTTGCTAGGAAATGGCGTTTGCAGATGTCTACGTATCGTAGCAATAGAGTTCTAATGCTTCTCAAAACGCGATATCGCATCTGATTTCTATGTTTCATGAGAACATATAATATTCATTGCGAAGTATTATGTATACCTCGCATACACTTCAAATGAATGTAAATGCGACACTTCATTGCTATGAAATAGCGTTTGTAGATGTCTACGTATCGTAGCAATAGTGTTCTAAAGCTTCTTAAAACGCGATATCACATCACATTTCTATGTTTCATGATAAGATGTAATATTCATAGCGAAGTTTTCACGTATTCCTCGTATCCACTTCAAATGAATGTAAATGCGGCACTTCCTTCCTAGGAAATAGCGTTTGCAGATGTCTACGTACAGTAGCAATAGAGTTCCAATGCTTCTCAAAACGCGATATCGAATCTCATTTCTATGTTTCATGATAAGATATAATATTCATTTCGAAGTTTCATGTATACATCGCATACACTTCAAATGAATGAAAATGCGACACTTCCTTGCTAGGAAATAGCGTTTGCAGATGTCTACGTATCGAAGCAAAAGAGTTCTAATGCTTCTCAAAACGCGATATCGCATCTGATTTCTATGTTTCATGATAAGATATAATATGCATTGCGAAGAGTCATGTGTTCCTCGTCTTCACTTCAAATGAATGTAAATGCGACACTTCCTTGCTAGGAAATAGCGATTGCAGATGTCTACGTATCGAAGCAATAGAGTTCTAATGCTTCTTGAAATGGGATATCGCATTTCATTCCTATGCTTCATGATAAGATATAATGTTAATTGCGAAGTGTCATGTATACCTCGCATACACTTCAAATGAATGTAAATGCGACACTTTCTTGGTAGGAAATAGCGATTGCAGATGTCTACGTATCGAAGCAATATAGTTCTAATGCTTCTTGAAACGGGATATCGAATCACATTACTGTGTTTCATGATGAGATATAATATTCATTGCGAAGTTTCTTGTATTCCTCGTATTCACTTCAAATGATTGTAAATGCGACACTTCCGTGCTAGGAAGTAGTGTCACGTCCTGGCGAACAAATTATTCGTATCCCAGGAGGCTGTATGACACAAGCTTTTTAGTCGAAAATTCGGTCCGGTATAAAACGCGTATGACCGGGTTCGTCGATTCTGGCAAGACGCGGGCACCGTAAACAATCGCGAACGCGTGTAAGGAGGGATTTTACTTACCTTTCGCTGATTTCCCTCTTCTGCTTTCAGATGTGGCGATCGTCGAGTGTCGTTTTCGGGGGAGGAGTCGGCATACGGCTGGCTGAAATCGGCGTTGTGACGGTGGAGATGCGATGAATGTCGCCGTCCGTCGATGAACGAAGAATTCTGGCGTTTCACCAACGTATTCCGCACGAGATAATGGATTAAATTCTTCCTCCCGGCGCGATGAGTTCGGTTATAAACACTCAAGTTGTTGCGAACTTGGAAGAATTTGTATTAAGATATAATTGAATTTAGAAATGGAGTTGGAATGAACTAGAACTTGATGTGGTAGGAAAATATAAAGTATATTCTAAATCAAAGAGTACAAGAACAATTATTTCTAAGTATTAAGACTAGGTTAACTATGAATTAGGAATTAGAACAAAGACTTTAGAACTAGGAACCTTATCGAGGCTGCGCGACGACCCTAAGGCGCGACTTGGAAGAGACTTGGAATTGGAAGTGCCCGAAGGCGAGATAGAACTGTACCGTACTGACGGTACTGACTGACTGTGTCTCCCAAGATGCGTCTGCGACCTCCTCGACTCTCGGAGCGCTTAGGTCGTGTGCGAACGTAGGTGAGAGTATGTGGACGCCCGAGTGGGGTTTCGGCATTGCGTGGTGGAGTTAGCGGCGCGTGCCGCTGGGGCGGTCGCGATCTCGCGCGTCGCGGGTTACTTAATTAATGAGCTAGGAATGCAGAGCTTAGAATGTAGGAGTATATATATAATGTTAATTAATAATCTTAGAAATAGTATTTTGGGCATGGCAGATCTGGGATGGTGAAATCGTAGAGTCCTTTGTACGGTGAGGGTTCCCGTCGTCGGATCTCGTGGAGGTTGATTCTCCTGGTACGTCCCTGGAGTGAGCGAGAGGGCGAGTTTCCCTGCAGGTAAGAGTGAGACGGTGGATGGTTCCTTGAATGGGAGCGAGACAGCGCACATGGTCCTTGATGCGAGCGAGATGGCGAGCACCTCTGCGGGTGCGAGTGAGACGGAGGGTAGGTCCCTTGGAGTGAGAGAGACGGCGAGCACCTCTGCGGGTGCGAGTGAGTCGGAGGGTATATCCCTTGGAGTGAGAGAGACGGCGAGCACCTCTGCGGGTGCGAGTGAGACGATGGTCGTAGCCTTTGGCCTGAGTGAGACGGCGAATTGCGCCTGGGTGTTGCCTGTGGTGCAGGCGCGTGAGGGTGGTTGCTGTGGTGCGTTGAAAGGGTGGCAGGTGGCACGCCTGACGTCACACCTTCCCCCTTAGAAAAAGAATTTCGCCTATAGCGAAATCTCTGGACTGATGTGGGCTCGATGTGGGATGCTACTCGTCTCGTGTGCTGTGGAGGAGATTGGTCCTCCTTGGAGTGTATGCTGCTCTCATCTCGTGGATGCTGTGGCCTCTCGTCTCGTGGATGCTGTGGTCTCTGCGTATCTTGTGCTGCTACGGCTGCACTCTGTTTGGTTGCACTTTTCTTCTGAGGTGCACTTTGTTCGTTTGTCACTGTCACCGATTCTTTTACTCTTTGTTCATTAAGATTTTCAGTTTTTGATTTTGACTTACACTTTTCACTGTCTCCTACATTCGATCGAACTCTCATATGTGCATTCATCGTTTGTAGGCGCTTACAATTTTTTAATTTATTTGAATGCACAATCTTGTGCCTCCCCTTAACATTAATTTTTACATTATTATTAGGCAGAATCTCCAAGATCTTATATGGGCCTGTGTATTGAGAATCGAATTTATGTCTAAGTGGTTCGCGGAGCAAATAAACCCATTGTCCGACTTGGAAATCCTTTACATTAAGCTTCTTATCGTAATAGAATTTAGCGCGTGTTTTTGCACCATCTAAGTATGCTTTCGCTATTTCTTATGAAGTACGTATTCTATCGTTGAGTTCATCTAAATACGCGGCGTACGATTCGTTTTCCGAAGTGTCTCTGAAAGGTATGGCAGAGGGAGTTCGTGCTATTTTCCCAAAAACCAGTTCGTATGGCGTGTAACGTGTTCCTTCGTGTGTACTGGTATTGTAGGAAAACATAGCGTATGGCAGCCATTTTTCCCAATTGTTCCGATTGCCTATGAATTGTTTTAAATATTCCGCTAACACGTGATGTGATCTTTCCACATAACCGTTGGTCTGGGGGTGGAAAGCCGTTGTTCTATATTGTTGAATTCTGAATCTAGCGGCGATGGTTTTCATCAATGAGTTTATAAAATTGGAACCTTGATCTGTTAATATGCCCTTAGGGCATCCGAATTTACAAATAAAATGCGTAATGAACGCGTCGGCTATGTCAACCGCCGTGGTTCTTTTTAAAGGAATTGCTAGGGAATACTTTGTCAAGAGATCTTGTATCGTGAGTATGTTCGTATATCCGTCTGGAGTGGGGGGTAATGGTCCCATAACGTCCATGGATATCTTGTCGAATGATGTGCCTGGGGTATCGGTGAGAGTTAGAGGTTGACGCGTTTTGACTCTAGTTAGTTTTAATTTTTGGCACATTTCGCATTTTTCTATGTATTTTTGGATTTCTTGTTTCATGTTCGGCCAGTAGTACTTTTCACGGATTCTACTGTAAGTTTTGTTAACTCCTTTGTGTCCTGCTACTGGGGTATCGTGATTCTCGCGGATTATATCGTTTCGAAGTTCTTCTCGCGGAGTTCGAACGAGACCTTGGCAGAACGTAATTTGAATATTGGTGTCGAGAAAGAGATCTACTAGGATTCGTTTGATTTGTGAAACAGTAAATTGATTAATTGCGGTTCGTGCTATGCTAAACGATTCTAATTGAAGCTCGCGTGTTACGTCATATAGAGATTGTAAACATTCTAGAAGGATTTGATTGTCGACTTGTTTCCTTTCGTGTTCCGTAACTGGTAATGAAATTTGGAAATAATTTCCGTGAGAACTTACTTTGGCTCTTCCTAAGTTAACGTTATCTTTATGTTGATGGAATTTTCCTACATTCTGAAGTTCGCGTGCGCCTGTTTCGTACGGGCGGCCTCCTCTCGTGATAAAGACGACTAAATTATCGTGCCTTGCGGATAACGAGTCTCTTGTAGTAACGAACAGAGGGCGTTGCCTGACTTCGGGTGGGTAGTCCACTGTCGGTAAGTCTGTCGGTACCGTTGTCGGTAAGGAGGAACTAAGATTTTCTGTCGGTAATTGCGATCTGTCGATATTTTCTGTCGAGGATGCTGGTGTAGGAGGCGGCGGAGGTGGAGGTTTGGATGATTTAGGAACTGGAAACTCGAAAATGTTTTCGTCGGAGTCGCTGGAGTGTGTAATTGGCTTTACGCTGACAGGGTTTCTTGACAAAGCATCTGCGTTCATGTTCACCTTTCCTGGCTTGTATACGATTTCATATTCGTATTCGGCCAGTTTAAGGCGCCAACGAACTAATCTACTGGACGGATCTTTGACGGAGTTCATCCAGGCCAACGGTCTGTGGTCTGTCACGAGTTTGAAATATCGACCGTAGATATATGGTCTAAAATAATGAACGGCGTAAATGATGCCCAAACACTCCTTTTCTATAGTTGAATAATTTTTCTCTGCATTATTCAGCAAGCGTGACGTGTAGGCGATTGGAAGGTCCCTACCGATGGGGCCCTGACTAAGAACGGCGCCGATAGCGTTGGCGGATGCGTCTGAGGTTATGATAAACGGTTTCGAAAAGTCAGGATACTGCAATATCGGTGCTTCACAGGGCATGTCTCTTAGTGTAACGAATGCAATTTCCTGATCGTTTCGCCAAATGAATTTAATATCTTTTTTAAGGAAATTCGTTAGTGGTTTCGCGATAGAAGAGAAATTTGAAATAAATCTGCGATAGTATCCTGCGAGACCGAGAAACTGTTTTATTTGTTTTGGGTTCTGTGGACGTGGAAAGTCTCTGACTGTTCATATTTTATTAGGATCGGGTTTTACCCCGTTTTCGCTAATGACGTGCCTTAAATAATTTACTTCACGGCGCAAAAACTCGCACTTGTCCGGCTGGAGGACAAGGTTCGCGTTTCGAAGGCGTTCTACAAGCTTATTAAATTTTACCTCGTGTTCGTGCAAAGAACTGGCGTACAGAACAATATCATCGAGATATACAAACATTTCATTGCCTTGCAAACCTGTTAGAACATTGTCCATCAGCCGTTGGAAGGTGGCTGGGGCGTTACGGAGACCGAACGACATTCTTTGAAATTCGTAGTGGCCGTGAGGGGTCGAAAATGCGGTTTTAGCGGAATCTGATGCTGACATTGGGATTTGATGGAATCCACTTGCTAAATCAAAGGTACTGAAGTACTTTGCGCTTCCTAACTTATCTAGTATCTCCGTTATACACGGGAGCGGGTACGCATCGGCGATGGATTTTTCGTTCAGGCTTCGATAGTCTATTACAACTCTCCATCTTTTATTTCCTAAAGAATCCGGTTTCTTGGGTACAACCCAGAGCGGTGAATTATATGGATATTTTGACGGTTTAATAATTTCCTTTTCTAGTAATTGATCTATTTGACGTTGTATTTCTTCCTTGTGTATCGGCGGGAAGCGGTATTGTTTCACGTTTATTGGCTGATCATTTATCGTTGGAATACGGTGCTCGGTTACATTGGTAAATCCTAATTTATCGCCTGGGAGATGGAACAAATCTTGATTGTTAGAAATCAGTTTGTATATATTATTTCTTTCTTAGCTGTTTAGATGATCTAGACGGAGTGACGCGACTATTTCGTCGAATCGGCTTTGAGGTTGCGTTACATTTTGAGTGGCGCGCGGAGTGTTGCGTTTCAAGTGTCGTTCGCTATCGCTTTTGAGAAGAGATTTATTTTGTGTATCTTTCGCGCGGATGTTTAAGTTACGTTGCGTACCTTCGATGGCACTTGAAAAAATTTTTGTGGATTTTCTGAGGTTGTTATTGGAAGATTTATCATAGTTGGAAACTTTGTGTTGAATATCGCGTGACGATGGTATGAGATTTTCGTTGGAATTCGTAGAATTTGTAGTGGATTTTGAAACAATGTTAGCATAAGATACAGTGGGATTTGGGAATACTCGTTTTAGAGTGGATACAGTGGATTTGGGATTAGTCGAGTTAGTACGCATGCTTGAGACAGTGGATTTAGTATTAATTGGATTAGTAGGCATGCTGGAAACAGTGGATTTAGTATTAGTAGAATTAGTACGCATGCTTGAAACAGTGGATTTAGTATTCATTTTTGTATTAGAAACAGTGGATTTAGTATTGATTTTTGTATTAGAAACAGTGGATTTAGTATTGATTTTTGTATTAGAAACAGTGGATTTAGAAGTATTCGTAAATAACGAATATAACGCTGGTTCGCGGTTCAGCGATTCGAGAACGGGAAGCGGGTCCAGATGAATTCTGGGCACCGCGATCTCGATCTCGGTATCGGTCGCATTAATTATGCTTGCTATCGCATGGCCGTTTCGCACTTTAACGATAGCATGACCGAAATATACTCCCTTCGCGATCTGTGTTCGGGGGATTATTCCTTCGCCTACGCCTGAATTAATTATTCCGACGCGTATGCCCGAGTTAGTCCGCGGAGGAAGTATTATTTTATTTAAAACGTCTTCGCGACGTGCAAATAGGATCCTATTCCCGTGCCACAGGATATATTTATTTCTAAAAGATATATCCGCTTCTGCACAAAACCCGGATCCCAGGATCCCGGCGGATTTAATTGGGAAGTCGGAACTGACAACATTAAACGGAACGTCACGAGAAAATATCGGTAACGTAACCGTCCCTAAGGTGGCTACGGTTCCCTGAGTTACACCGGTAATAGTTAGGCGTTCTGCAGTGTTAATTAGAATTTTAGGTTTTAGCGCGTTTTCCTTGATCACGTTGATCTCGGCTCCGGTGTCGATCATCATTACTACGGGTTCAATTAACGCGTTAGAATTTATGACAACCGTGGGGACGCTAGTTTTACCCGTTATGTTTACTGCTGCTCTTCTATTATCGAGATTGACTCGTCGTTCGTTAAGGCGGGAACTCGGCGATCGTAGCCGGCCTCGCGTACCGTCTCGCGGCGGGTCGCGCTGAAATCGGCGTTGTGACGGTGGAGCTGCGATGTATGTCGACGTCCGTCGATGAACGAAGAATTCTGGCGTTTCACCAACGCATTCCGCACGAGATAATGGATTAAATTCTTCCTCCCGGCGCGAAGATTTCGTTTATAAACACTCAAGTTGTTACGAACTTGGAAGAATTTGTATTAAAATATAATTGAATTTAGAAATGGAGTTGGAATGAACTAGAACTTGATGTGGTAGAAAAATAATAAAGTATATTCTAAATCAAAGAGTACAAGAACAATTATTTCTAAGTATTAAGCCTAGGTTAACTATGAATTAGGAATTAGAACAAGGACTTTAGAACTAGGAACCTCATCGAGGCTGCGCGACGGCCCTAAGGCGCGACTTGGAAGAGACTTGGAATTGGAAGTACCCGAAGGCGAGATAGAACTGTACCGTACTGACGGTACTGACTGACTGTGTCTCCCAAGATGCGTCTGCGACCTCCTCGACTCTCGGAGCGCTTCGGTCGCGTGCGAACGTAGGTGGGAGTATGTGGACGCCCGAGTGGGGTCTCGGCGTTGCGTGGTGGGGTTAGCGGCGCGTGCCGCTGAGGCGGTCGCGATCTCGCGCGTCGCGGCTTATTTAATTAGCGCTCTTATGATTATAGAGATACAAGTATGAAATTAGAATCTCGTAGAGGTTGATTCACCTGGTACGTCCCTGGAGTGAGCGAGAGGGCGAGTTTCCCTGCAGGTAAGAGTGAGACGGTGGATGGCACCTTGAGTGGGAGCGAGACAGCGCACATGGTCCTTGGTGCGAGCGAGATGGCGCACGAGGTCCTCGGTGCGAGTGAGAAAGAATGCGTTGCCCTTGGAGCGAGGGAGAAGGCGAACACATCTGCGGGTGCGAGTGAGACGGAGGGTAGGTCCCTTGGAGTGAGAGAGACGGCGAGCATCTCTGTGGGTGCGAGTGAGTCGGAGGGTATGTCCCCTGGAGTGAGAGAGACGGCGGGTTGCGCCTGGGTGTTGCAGGTGCTGCAGGCGCGTGAGGGTGGTTGCTGTGGTGCGTTGAGAGGGTGGCAGGCGGCACGCCTGACGTCACAGTAGCGTTTGCAGATATCTACGTATCGAAGCAGTAGAGTTTTTATGTTTCATGATAAGATATAATATTCATTGCGAATTGTCATGAGTATCTCGGATACACATCAAAAGAATGTAAATGCTACACTTCCTTGCTGGGAAATAGCGTTTGCAGATGTCTACGTATCGTAGCATTAGAGTTCTAATGCTTCTTAAATCGCGATATCGCATCTCATTTCTATGTTTCATTATAAGATATAATATTCATTGCGAAGTGTCGTGTATACCTCGTATTCACTTCAAGAGAATGTAAATGCGACACTTCCTTGCTAGGAAGTAGCGTTTGCAGATGTCTAGGTATCGAAGCAATAGAGTTCTAATGCTGCTTAAATTGCGATATCGCATCTCATTTCTATGCTTCATGATAAGATATAATATTCATTGCGGAGTGTCATGTATACTTCGTACGCACTTCAAAAGAATGTAAATGCGAAACTTCCTTGCTAGGAAGTAGCGTATGCAGATGTTTACGTATCAAAGAAATAGAGTTCTAATGCTGCTTAAAAAGCGATATCGCATCTCACTTCTATGTTTCATGATAAGATATAATATTCATTGTGGAGTGTTACGTATACCTCGTATTCACTTCAAAAGAATGTAAATGCGTCACTTCCTTGCTAGGAAATGGCGTTTGCAGATGCCTACGTATCGAAGCAATAGAGCCCTAGTGCTTCTTAAATCGCGATATCGCATTTCATTTCTATGTATCATGATAAGATATAATATTCTTTGCGAAGTGTCTTGTACACCTCGCATACACTTCAAATGAATGTAAATGCGACACTTCCTTGCTAGAAAATAGCGTTGGCAGATGTCTACGTATCGAGCAATAGAGTTCTAATGCTTCTTAAATCGCCATATCGCATCTCATTTCTATGTTTCATAATAAGATATAATATTCGATGTGGAGTGATATGTATATCTCGTATTCACTTCAAAAGAATAAGAATGCGACGCTTCCTTGCTAGGAAATAGCTTTTCCAGATATCTACGTATCGTAGCAATATAGGTCTAATGCTTCTTAAAACGCGATATCGCATCTCATTCCTATGTCTCATGATAAGATATAATATTCATCGCGAAGTGTTTTGAATTCATCGTCTACACTTGAAATGTATGTAAATGCGACACTTCCTTGCTTGCAAGTAGCGTTTGCAGATGTCTACGTATCGTAACAATAGAGTTCTAGTGCTTCTCGAAACGTGATATCGCATCACATTTCTATGTTTCATGATCAGTTATAATATTCATTGCGAAGTGTTACGTATTCCTCGTCTACTCTTCAAATGAATGTAAATGCGACACTTCCTAGCTAGGAAATAGCGTTTCCAGATGTCTACGTATCGAAGCAATAGAGTTCTGATGCTTCTTAAAACGCGATATCGCATCTCATTTCTATGTTTCATGGTAACAAAAAAATTCATTGCGAAATGTCACTTATTCCTCGCACACACTTCAAGTGAATGTAAATGCGACACTTCCTTGCTAGGAAATAGCGTTTCCAGCTGTCTACGTATCGTAGCACTGGAGTTCTAAAGCTTCTTAAAACAAGATATCGCATCTCATTTCTATGTTTCATGATAAGATATAATATTCATTGCGAAGTGTCATGAATACCTCGTATTCACTTCAAAAAAATGTAAATGCGACACTTCCTTGCTAGGATATAGCGTTTCCACATGTCTATGTATCGAAACAATAGATTTCTAATGCTTCTTAAAACGTGATTTCGCATCTCACTTCTATGTTTCATGATAAGAGATAACATTCATTGCGAAGTGTCATGTATACCTCGTATTCACTTTAAAACAATATAAATGCGGTACTTGTATGCTAGGAAATAGCGTTTGTAGATGTCTACGTATCGTAGCAATAGACTTCTGATGCTTCTTAAAACGTGATAACGCATCTCATTTCTATGTTTCATGATGAGATATAATATTCATTGCGAAGTGTCACTTATATCTCGCATACACTTCAAATGAATGTAAATGCGACTCTTCCTTGCTAGGAAATAGCGTTTGCAGATGTCTACGTATCGATGCAATAGAGTTCTAATGCTTCCCGAAACGCGATATCGCATCTCATTTCTATGTCTCACGATAAGATATAATATTCATTGCGGAGTGTATACCTGGGATACTCTTCAAATGAATGTAAATGCGACACTTCCTTGCTAGGAAATAGCGTTTGCAGATGGCTACGTACCGAAGCAATAGTGTTCTAATGCTTCTCAAAAGGCGATATCGCATCTCATTTCTATGTGTCATGATGAGGTATAATATTCATTGCGAAGTGTCATGTATACCTCGCATACACTTCAACTGAATGTAAATGCGACACTTCCTTGATAGGGAATAGCGTTTGCAGATTTCTACGTATCGAAGCAATTGTATTCCAATGCATATTAAAACGCGATATCGCATCTCATTTCTATGTCTCATCTTAAGATATAATATTCATTGCGAAGTGTTATGTATACCTCGCATACACATCAAATGAATGTAAATGCGAAACATTCTGGCTAGGAAGTAGCCTTTCTAGATGTCTACGTATCGGAGCAATAGAGTCCTAATGCTTCTTGAAACGCGATATCGCATCTCATTTCTATGTTTTGTGATAAGATATAATATACATTGCGAAGTGTTATGTACTCCACGTCTACACTTCAATTGAATGAAAATGCGACACTTCCTTTCTTGGAAATCGCGTTTCCAGATGTCTACGTATCGAAGCAATAGTGTTCTAATGCTTCCTAAATCGCGATTCCGCATATGATTTCTATGTTCCGTGATAAGATATAATATTCATTGCGAAGTGCTTTGTACTCCTCGTCTACACTTCAAATGGATGTGAATGCGACACTTCCTTTCTAGGAAATAGCTTTTCCAAATGTCTACGTATCAAAGCAGTAGAGTTATAGTGCTTCTAAAAACGCGTTATTACATCACATTTCTATGTTTCGTGATAAGATATAATATTCATAGCGATGTGTTATGTATACCTGGTATTCACATCAAAAGAATGTAAATGCGCCACTGACATGCTAGGAAATAGCGTCTGCAGATGTCTAGGTATTGTAGCAATTGAGATCTAATGCTTCTCAAAACGCGATATCGCATCTCATTTCTGTGTTTCACGATAAGATATAATATTCATTGCGAAGTGTCACTTATACCTCGCACACACTTCAAAAGAATGTAAATGCGACACTTCCTTGCTAGGAAATAGCGTTTGCAGATGCCTACGTACCGTAGCAATAGAGTTCTTATGCTTCTTAAAACTGGATATCGCATCTCATTTCTATGTTTCATGATAAGATATAATATACATTGCGAAGTGTCATGTATACCTCGTAATCACCTCAAAAGAATGTAAATGCGATATATCCTTGCTAGGGAATGGCGTTTCCAGATGTTTAGTTATCGAAACAATAGTGTTCTAATGCTTCTTAAAACGAGATGTCGCATTTCATTTCTATGTTTCATGATAAGGTATAATATTCTTTGCGAAGTGTCACATTTACCTCGCGTACACTTCAAATGAATGTAAATGCGACTCTTCGTTCCTAGGAAATAGCATTTGCAGATGTCTACGTAGCGAAGCAATAGAGTTCTAATGCTTCATGAAACGGGATACCGCATCTCATTACTATGTTTCATGATAAGATACAATATTCATTGCGAAGTGCCATGTATATCTCGTATTCGCTTCAAATGAATGTAAATGCAACACTTCCTTGCTAGTAAATAACGTTTATAAGATGTCCTCGTATCGAAGCAATAGTTTTCTAATGCTTCTCAAAACGTGATATCGCATCTCATTTCTATGTTTCATGATAAGATATAATATTCATTGTGAAGTGTTATGTATACCTCGCATACACTTCAAATGATTGTAAATGGGACACTTCCTAGCTAGAAAATTGCGTTTGCAGATATCATCGTATCGTAGCATTAGAGTTCTAATGCTTCTCAAAACGCGATATCGCATCTCATTTCTCTGTTTCATGATAATATACAATATTCATTGTGAAGTGTCATGTATACCTCGCATGCCCTTCAAATGAATGTAAATGCCATACTTCATTGCTAGGAACTAGCGTTTGCAGATGTCTACGTATCGAAGCAATAGAGTTCTAATGCTTCTTAAATCGCCATATAGCATCACATTTCTATGTTTCATGGAAGGATATAATATTCATTGCGAAGTGTCATGTAAACCTCGTATTCACTTCAAAAGAATGTAAATGCGACACTTCCTTGTTAAAAAAAAAAAAATAGCGTTTGCAGATGTCTACGTATCGTAGCAATGGAGTTCTAATGCTTCTTAAATCGCGATATCGCATCTCATTTCTATGTTTCGTGATGATATAATATTCAATGCGAAGTGTCATGTAAACCTCGTATTCACTTCAAAAGAATGTAAACGTGACACTTCCTTGCTAGGAAGTAGCGTTTGCAACTGTTTGCGTATCGCAGCAATAGAGTTCTAATGCTTCTTAAAACGTGGTATCGCATCTCACTTCTATGTTTCATGATATGGGATAATATTCATTGCGAAGTGTCACGTATACCTCGTACTCACTTCTGGAGAATGTAAATGCAACACTTCCTTGCTAGGAAATAGCGTCTGCAGATGTCTGGGTATCGTAGCAATAGAGTTCTAATGCTTCTTAAAACGCGATATCGCATCTCATTTCTATGTTTTAGGATAAGATATAATATTCATTGCGTAGTGTCATGTATACTTCGCATTCACGTCAAAAGAATGTAAATGCCACACATCCTTGCTGGGAAGTATAGTTTGCAGATGTCTACGTATCGAAGCAATAGTGTTCCAATGCTTCTTATATCGCGATATCGCAACTCAATTCTACGTTTCATGATAAGATATAATATTCATTGTGTAGTGTTATGTATATCTCGTATACACTTCAAATGAATGTAAATGCGACACTTCGTTGCTAGGTTGTAGCGATGGCAGATGTCTACGTACCGAAGCAACAGAGTTCTAATGCTTCTTAAAACGAGATATCGCATCCCATTTCTATGTTTTATGGTAAGATATAATATTCACTGCGGAGTGTCATGTATACTTCGTATTCACTTCCAAAGAATGTAAATGCGACACTTCCTTGCTAGCAAATAGCGTTTGCAGATGTCTACGTATCGAAGCAATAGAGTACGAATGCTTCTTAACTCGCGATATCGCATCTCATATCTATGTTTCATGACAAGATATAATATTCATTGCGATGTGTCATGTATACCTCGCATACACTTCAAATGAATATAAATGCGACACTTCCTTGCTAGGAAATAGCGTTTGCCGATGTCTACGTATCGTAGCAATAGAGATGTAATGCTTCTCAAAACGCGATATCGCATCTCATTTCTATGTATCATGATAAGATATAATATTCATTGCGAAGTGTCATGAATACCTCGAATTCACTTCAAAAGAATGTAAATGCGACACTTCCTTGCTATGAAATTTCGTTTCCAGATGTCTACGTATAGAAACAATTGGGTACTAATGCTTATTAAAGCGAGACTTCGCATCTCATTTCTATGTTTCACGATGAAATATAATATTCATTGCGAAGTGTCATGTATACCTGGTATTCCGTTAAAGGAATTTAAATGCGACACCTTCTGCCTAGGAAATAGTGTTTTCAGATGTCTACGTATCGAAGCAATAGAGTTTTAATGCTCCTTATATCGCGATATCACATCCCATTTCTTTGTTTCATGATTAGATATAATATTCATTGCGAATTGTCATGTATATCTCGTATTCACTTCAAAAGAATGTAAATGCGACACTTTCTTGCTAGGAAATAGCCTTTGCAGATGTCTATGTCCCGAAGTAATAGAGTTCTAATGCTTCTTAAAACACGATATCGCATCAAACTACTATGTTTCATGATAAGATATAATATTCAGTGCGAAGTGTCATGTATTCCTCGTATTCACTTCAAAAGAATGTAAATGCGACACATCCTTGCTAGGAAATAGCGTTTACAGATGCCTACGTATAGAAACAATAGGGTTCTAATGCTTCTTAAAACGAGACTTCGCATCTCGGTTCTATGTTTCATGATGAGATATAATATTCATTGCGAAGTGTCATGTATACCTCGTATTCACTTCAAATGAATGTAAATGTGACACTTGCTTGCTAGGAAATAGCGTTTGCAGATGTTTACGTATCGTAGCAATAGATTTCTAATGCATCTTAAAACGCCATATCGCATCTCATTACTATGTCTCATGACAAGATATAATATTCATTGCGACGTGTCATGTATACCTTGTATTTACCTCAAAAGAATGTAGATGCGACACTTCCTAGCTAGGAATTAGTGTTTGCAGATGTCCACGTAACGAAGCAATAGAGTTTTAATGCACCTTAGATCGCGATATCGCATCTCATTTCTTTGTCCCATGATAAGATATAATATTCATTGCGAAGTGTCATGTATACCTCGTATTCACTTCAAAAGAATGTAAATGCGACACTTCCATCCTAGGAAATAGCGTCTGCAGATGACAATGTATCGAAGCAATAGAGTTCTAATTCTTCTTAAAACGAGATATCGCAACTCAATTCTATATTTCATGATAAGATATAATATTCATTGCGAAGTGTCATGCATACCTCGTAATCACTTCAAAAGAATGTAAATGCGACACTTCCTTGCTAGGAAATAGCGTTTGCAGTTGTCAATGTATCGTAGCAGTAGAGTTCTAATGGTTCTTAAAACGCCATATCGCATCTCATTTCTATGTTTCTTGATAAGATATAATATTCATTGTGGAGTGTTGTATATACCTCGTATTCACTTCAAAAGAATGTAAATGCGACACTTCCTTCCTAGGAAATAGCGTCTGCAGATGTCTACGTATCGAAGCAATAGAATTCTAATGCTTCTTAAAACGGGATATCGTACCTCATTTCTATGTTTCGTGATAAGTAATAATATTCATTTCGAAGTGTCATGTATACCTCGTATTCACTTGAAAAGGATGCAAATGCAACTCTTCTTTGCTAGGAAATAGCGGTTGCAGATGTCTACGTATCGAAGCAGTAGAGTTCTAATGCTTCATAAATCGCCATATCGCATCTCATTTCTATGTTTCATGATAAGGTATAATATTCATTGCCAAGTGCAATGTATACCTCGCATTCACTTCAAATGAAAGTAAATGCGGCACTTCCTTGCTAGGAAATAGCGATTGCAGATATCTGCGTATCGAAGCAATCGAGTTCTAATGCTCTTTAAATCGCGACATCGCACCTCATTTCTACTTTTCATGATAAGATATAATATTCAATGTGCAGTGTTATGTATATCTCGTCTACACAGCAAATGAATGCAAATGCGACACTTCCTTGCTAGGAAATAGCGTCTGCAGATGTATACGTATCGTAGAAATAGTGTTCTAACGCTTCCTAAAACGCGATATCGCATCACTCTTTTATGTTTCATGATAAGATATAATATTCATTGGGAAGTGTCATGTATACCTCGTATTCACTTCAAATGAATGTAAATGCGACACTTCCTTGCTAGGAAGTAGCGTTTGCCGATGTCTACGTATCGAGGCAATGGAGTTCTGGTGCTTTTTAAAACGCGATATCGCATTTCATATCTATGTTTCGTGATAAGGTATAATATTTATTGTCGAGTGTTATGTATACCTCGTATTCACTTTAAAAGAATGAAAATGCGACACTTCCTTGCGACTAAATAGCGTTTGCTGAAGTCTACGTACCGAAGAAATAGAGTTTTATGCTTCTTAAGTCCCGACATCGCATCTCAATTCTATGTTACATGATAAGATATAATATTCATTTTGGACTGTTATGTATACCTCGTATTCACTTTAAAAGAATGTAAATGCGACACTTCCTTTCTAGAAAATTACGTTTCCAGATGCCTAAGTATCGAAGCAATAGAGTTCTAATGGTTCTTAAAACGCGATATCGCATATCATTTCTATGTTTCAGATAAGATATAATATTCATTGCGATGTGTTATGTATTCCTTGTCTACACTTCAAATGAATATAAATGCGACACTTCCTTTCGAGGAAACAGCATTTCCAGATGTCTACGTATCGTAGCAATAGAGTTCTGAGATATGCATCAGATAAGATATAATATTCATTGTGGGGTGATATGTACACCTCGTATTCACTTCAAAAGATTGTAAATGCAACACTTCCTTCGTAGGAAATAGCGCTTGCAGCTGTCTCCGTATGGAAGCAATAGACATCTAATGCTTCTTAAGACGCGATATCGCATCTCACTTCTATGTTTCACTATAAGATATAATATTCATTGCGAAGTATCATGTATACCACTCATACACTACAAATGAATGTAAATGCGACACATCCTTGCTAGGAAATAGCGATGGCAGATGTCTACGTAACGAATCAACCGAGTTCTAATGCTTCTTAAAACGAGATATCGCATCTCGTTTCTATGTGTCATGATAAGATATAATATTCGTTTTGCAGTGTTATGTATATTCTCGTCTACACTTCAGAGGAATGTAAATGCCACACTTCCTTGCTAGGAAATAGCGTGTCCAGATGTCTACGTATCATTCTATTGAGTTCTAATGTTTCTTAAAACGAGATGTCGCAACTCTTTTCTATGTTTCATGATAAGATACAATATTCATTGCGAAGTGTCATGTACACCTCGCATACACTTAAAATGTATGTAAATGCGGCACTTCCTTGCTAGGAAATAGCGTTTGCAGATATCTACGCATCGTAGCAGTAGTGTTCTAATGCTTCTTAAAGCGCGATATCGCATGTCATTTCTATGGCTCATGATGAGATATAATGTTCATTGCGAAGTGTATTGTATACCTCGTATTCATTTCAAAAGAATGTAAATTCGAAACTTACCTTCTAGGAAATAGCGCTTCCATATGTCTACGTATCGCAGCAATAGAGTTCTAATGCTTCTTAAAACGCAATATCGCATCTTATTTCTATGTTTCATGATAAGATATAATATTCATTGCGAAGTGCTTTGTACTCCTCGTCTACACTTCAAATGGATGTGAATGCGACACTTCCTTTCTAGGAAATAGCTTTTCCAAATGTCTACGTATCAAAGCAGTAGAGTTATAGTGCTTCTAAAAACGCGTTATTACATCACATTTCTATGTTTCGTGATAAGATATAATATTCATAGCGATGTGTTATGTATACCTGGTATTCACATCAAAAGAATGTAAATGCGCCACTGACATGCTAGGAAATAGCGTCTGCAGATGTCTACGTATTGTAGCAATTGAGATCTAATGCTTCTCAAAACGCGATATCGCATCTCATTTCTGTGTTTCACGATAAGATATAATATTCATTGCGAAGTGTCACTTATACCTCGCACACACTTCAAAAGAATGTAAATGCGACACTTCCTTGCTAGGAAATAGCGTTTGCAGATGCCTACGTACCGTAGCAATAGAGTTCTTATGCTTCTTAAAACTGGATATCGCATCTCATTTCTATGTTTCATGATAAGATATAATATACATTGCGAAGTGTCATGTATACCTCGTAATCACCTCAAAAGAATGTAAATGCGATATATCCTTGCTAGGGAATGGCGTTTCCAGATGTTTAGTTATCGAAACAATAGTGTTCTAATGCTTCTTAAAACGAGATGTCGCATTTCATTTCTATGTTTCATGATAAGGTATAATATTCTTTGCGAAGTGTCACATTTACCTCGCGTACACTTCAAATGAATGTAAATGCGACTCTTCGTTCCTAGGAAATAGCATTTGCAGATGTCTACGTAGCGAAGCAATAGAGTTCTAATGCTTCATGAAACGGGATACCGCATCTCATTACTATGTTTCATGATAAGATACAATATTCATTGCGAAGTGCCATGTATATCTCGTATTCGCTTCAAATGAATGTAAATGCAACACTTCCTTGCTAGTAAATAACGTTTATAAGATGTCCTCGTATCGAAGCAATAGTTTTCTAATGCTTCTCAAAACGTGATATCGCATCTCATTTCTATGTTTCATGATAAGATATAATATTCATTGTGAAGTGTTATGTATACCTCGCATACACTTCAAATGATTGTAAATGGGACACTTCCTAGCTAGAAAATTGCGTTTGCAGATATCATCGTATCGTAGCATTAGAGTTCTAATGCTTCTCAAAACGCGATATCGCATCTCATTTCTCTGTTTCATGATAATATACAATATTCATTGTGAAGTGTCATGTATACCTCGCATGCCCTTCAAATGAATGTAAATGCCATACTTCATTGCTAGGAACTAGCGTTTGCAGATGTCTACGTATCGAAGCAATAGAGTTCTAATGCTTCTTAAATCGCCATATAGCATCACATTTCTATGTTTCATGGAAGGATATAATATTCATTGCGAAGTGTCATGTAAACCTCGTATTCACTTCAAAAGAATGTAAATGCGACACTTCCTTGTTAAAAAAAAAAAAATAGCGTTTGCAGATGTCTACGTATCGTAGCAATGGAGTTCTAATGCTTCTTAAATCGCGATATCGCATCTCATTTCTATGTTTCGTGATGATATAATATTCAATGCGAAGTGTCATGTAAACCTCGTATTCACTTCAAAAGAATGTAAACGTGACACTTCCTTGCTAGGAAGTAGCGTTTGCAACTGTTTGCGTATCGCAGCAATAGAGTTCTAATGCTTCTTAAAACGTGGTATCGCATCTCACTTCTATGTTTCATGATATGGGATAATATTCATTGCGAAGTGTCACGTATACCTCGTACTCACTTCTGGAGAATGTAAATGCAACACTTCCTTGCTAGGAAATAGCGTTTGCAGATGTCTGGGTATCGTAGCAATAGAGTTCTAATGCTTCTTAAAACGCGATATCGCATCTCATTTCTATGTTTTAGGATAAGATATAATATTCATTGCGTAGTGTCATGTATACTTCGCATTCACGTCAAAAGAATGTAAATGCCACACATCCTTGCTGGGAAGTATAGTTTGCAGATGTCTACGTATCGAAGCAATAGTGTTCCAATGCTTCTTATATCGCGATATCGCAACTCAATTCTACGTTTCATGATAAGATATAATATTCATTGTGTAGTGTTATGTATATCTCGTATACACTTCAAATGAATGTAAATGCGACACTTCGTTGCTAGGTTGTAGCGATGGCAGATGTCTACGTACCGAAGCAACAGAGTTCTAATGCTTCTTAAAACGAGATATCGCATCCCATTTCTATGTTTTATGGTAAGATATAATATTCACTGCGGAGTGTCATGTATACTTCGTATTCACTTCCAAAGAATGTAAATGCGACACTTCCTTGCTAGCAAATAGCGTTTGCAGATGTCTACGTATCGAAGCAATAGAGTACGAATGCTTCTTAACTCGCGATATCGCATCTCATATCTATGTTTCATGACAAGATATAATATTCATTGCGATGTGTCATGTATACCTCGCATACACTTCAAATGAATATAAATGCGACACTTCCTTGCTAGGAAATAGCGTTTGCCGATGTCTACGTATCGTAGCAATAGAGATGTAATGCTTCTCAAAACGCGATATCGCATCTCATTTCTATGTATCATGATAAGATATAATATTCATTGCGAAGTGTCATGAATACCTCGAATTCACTTCAAAAGAATGTAAATGCGACACTTCCTTGCTATGAAATTTCGTTTCCAGATGTCTACGTATAGAAACAATTGGGTACTAATGCTTATTAAAGCGAGACTTCGCATCTCATTTCTATGTTTCACGATGAAATATAATATTCATTGCGAAGTGTCATGTATACCTGGTATTCCGTTAAAGGAATTTAAATGCGACACCTTCTGCCTAGGAAATAGTGTTTTCAGATGTCTACGTATCGAAGCAATAGAGTTTTAATGCTCCTTATATCGCGATATCACATCCCATTTCTTTGTTTCATGATTAGATATAATATTCATTGCGAATTGTCATGTATATCTCGTATTCACTTCAAAAGAATGTAAATGCGACACTTTCTTGCTAGGAAATAGCCTTTGCAGATGTCTATGTCCCGAAGTAATAGAGTTCTAATGCTTCTTAAAACACGATATCGCATCAAACTACTATGTTTCATGATAAGATATAATATTCAGTGCGAAGTGTCATGTATTCCTCGTATTCACTTCAAAAGAATGTAAATGCGACACATCCTTGCTAGGAAATAGCGTTTACAGATGCCTACGTATAGAAACAATAGGGTTCTAATGCTTCTTAAAACGAGACTTCGCATCTCGGTTCTATGTTTCATGATGAGATATAATATTCATTGCGAAGTGTCATGTATACCTCGTATTCACTTCAAATGAATGTAAATGTGACACTTGCTTGCTAGGAAATAGCGTTTGCAGATGTTTACGTATCGTAGCAATAGATTTCTAATGCATCTTAAAACGCCATATCGCATCTCATTACTATGTCTCATGACAAGATATAATATTCATTGCGACGTGTCATGTATACCTTGTATTTACCTCAAAAGAATGTAGATGCGACACTTCCTAGCTAGGAATTAGTGTTTGCAGATGTCCACGTAACGAAGCAATAGAGTTTTAATGCACCTTAGATCGCGATATCGCATCTCATTTCTTTGTCCCATGATAAGATATAATATTCATTGCGAAGTGTCATGTATACCTCGTATTCACTTCAAAAGAATGTAAATGCGACACTTCCATCCTAGGAAATAGCGTCTGCAGATGACAATGTATCGAAGCAATAGAGTTCTAATTCTTCTTAAAACGAGATATCGCAACTCAATTCTATATTTCATGATAAGATATAATATTCATTGCGAAGTGTCATGCATACCTCGTAATCACTTCAAAAGAATGTAAATGCGACACTTCCTTGCTAGGAAATAGCGTTTGCAGTTGTCAATGTATCGTAGCAGTAGAGTTCTAATGGTTCTTAAAACGCCATATCGCATCTCATTTCTATGTTTCTTGATAAGATATAATATTCATTGTGGAGTGTTGTATATACCTCGTATTCACTTCAAAAGAATGTAAATGCGACACTTCCTTCCTAGGAAATAGCGTCTGCAGATGTCTACGTATCGAAGCAATAGAATTCTAATGCTTCTTAAAACGGGATATCGTACCTCATTTCTATGTTTCGTGATAAGTAATAATATTCATTTCGAAGTGTCATGTATACCTCGTATTCACTTGAAAAGGATGCAAATGCAACTCTTCTTTGCTAGGAAATAGCGGTTGCAGATGTCTACGTATCGAAGCAGTAGAGTTCTAATGCTTCATAAATCGCCATATCGCATCTCATTTCTATGTTTCATGATAAGGTATAATATTCATTGCCAAGTGCAATGTATACCTCGCATTCACTTCAAATGAAAGTAAATGCGGCACTTCCTTGCTAGGAAATAGCGATTGCAGATATCTGCGTATCGAAGCAATCGAGTTCTAATGCTCTTTAAATCGCGACATCGCACCTCATTTCTACTTTTCATGATAAGATATAATATTCAATGTGCAGTGTTATGTATATCTCGTCTACACAGCAAATGAATGCAAATGCGACACTTCCTTGCTAGGAAATAGCGTCTGCAGATGTATACGTATCGTAGAAATAGTGTTCTAACGCTTCCTAAAACGCGATATCGCATCACTCTTTTATGTTTCATGATAAGATATAATATTCATTGGGAAGTGTCATGTATACCTCGTATTCACTTCAAATGAATGTAAATGCGACACTTCCTTGCTAGGAAGTAGCGTTTGCCGATGTCTACGTATCGAGGCAATGGAGTTCTGGTGCTTTTTAAAACGCGATATCGCATTTCATATCTATGTTTCGTGATAAGGTATAATATTTATTGTCGAGTGTTATGTATACCTCGTATTCACTTTAAAAGAATGAAAATGCGACACTTCCTTGCGACTAAATAGCGTTTGCTGAAGTCTACGTACCGAAGAAATAGAGTTTTATGCTTCTTAAGTCCCGACATCGCATCTCAATTCTATGTTACATGATAAGATATAATATTCATTTTGGACTGTTATGTATACCTCGTATTCACTTTAAAAGAATGTAAATGCGACACTTCCTTTCTAGAAAATTACGTTTCCAGATGCCTAAGTATCGAAGCAATAGAGTTCTAATGGTTCTTAAAACGCGATATCGCATATCATTTCTATGTTTCAGATAAGATATAATATTCATTGCGATGTGTTATGTATTCCTTGTCTACACTTCAAATGAATATAAATGCGACACTTCCTTTCGAGGAAACAGCATTTCCAGATGTCTACGTATCGTAGCAATAGAGTTCTGAGATATGCATCAGATAAGATATAATATTCATTGTGGGGTGATATGTACACCTCGTATTCACTTCAAAAGATTGTAAATGCAACACTTCCTTCGTAGGAAATAGCGCTTGCAGCTGTCTCCGTATGGAAGCAATAGACATCTAATGCTTCTTAAGACGCGATATCGCATCTCACTTCTATGTTTCACTATAAGATATAATATTCATTGCGAAGTATCATGTATACCACTCATACACTACAAATGAATGTAAATGCGACACATCCTTGCTAGGAAATAGCGATGGCAGATGTCTACGTAACGAATCAACCGAGTTCTAATGCTTCTTAAAACGAGATATCGCATCTCGTTTCTATGTGTCATGATAAGATATAATATTCGTTTTGCAGTGTTATGTATATTCTCGTCTACACTTCAGAGGAATGTAAATGCCACACTTCCTTGCTAGGAAATAGCGTGTCCAGATGTCTACGTATCATTCTATTGAGTTCTAATGTTTCTTAAAACGAGATGTCGCAACTCTTTTCTATGTTTCATGATAAGATACAATATTCATTGCGAAGTGTCATGTACACCTCGCATACACTTAAAATGTATGTAAATGCGGCACTTCCTTGCTAGGAAATAGCGTTTGCAGATATCTACGCATCGTAGCAGTAGTGTTCTAATGCTTCTTAAAGCGCGATATCGCATGTCATTTCTATGGCTCATGATGAGATATAATGTTCATTGCGAAGTGTATTGTATACCTCGTATTCATTTCAAAAGAATGTAAATTCGAAACTTACCTTCTAGGAAATAGCGCTTCCATATGTCTACGTATCGCAGCAATAGAGTTCTAATGCTTCTTAAAACGCAATATCGCATCTTATTTCTATGTTTCATGATAAGATGTAATATTTATTGCGAAGTGTCATGTATACATCGTGTTCACTTCAAAAGATTGTAAATGCTGCACATCCTTGCTAGGATGTAGTAGTATTATCATGAAACATGGAAATGAGATGCGATATCGCGCTTTAAGAAGCATTAGAACTCTGTTGCTACGATACGTAGACATCTGCAAACGCTATTTCCTAGCAAGGAAGTGTCGCATTTACATTCTTTTGAAGTGAATACGAGGTATACATGACACTTCGGAATGAATATTATACCATATCATGAAACATAAAAATGCGCTGCGATATCTCGTTTTAAGAAGCATTAGAACTCTATTGCTTCGATACGTAGACATCTGCAAGCTCTATGTCCTAGCAAGGAAGTGACGCATTTACATTCATTTGAAGTGTATGCGAGGTATACATGACATTCCACAATGAATATTATATGTTATCATGAAACATAGAAATGAGATGCGATATCTCGTTTTAAGAAGCATTAGAACTCTATTGCTTAGATACGTAGACATCTGCAAACGCTATTTAATAAAAAGGAAGTGTCGCATTTACATTCATTTGAAGTGAATTCGAGGTATACACTTCGCAATGAATATTAAATCTTATCATGGAACATAGAATTGTGATGCGATATCTCGTTTTGAGAAGCATCAGAACTCTATTGCTACGATACGTAGACATCTGCAAACGCTATTTCCTAGCAAGGAAACGTCGCAGTTACATTCTTCCGAAGTGAATTAGAGGTATACATATCACTGCACAATGAGTATTATTTCTTATCATGAAACATAGAAATGAAATGCGTCAACGCTATTTAAGAAGCATTAGAACTCTATTGCTTCGATACGGAGACATCTGCAAACGCTTGTTCCTAACAAGGAAGTGTTGCATTTACATTCTCTTGAAGTGAATACGAGGTATACATAACACTCCACAATGAATATTATATCTTATCACGAAACATAGAAATGAGATGCGATATCGCGATTTAAGAAGCGTCAGAACACTATTGCTACGATACGTAGACATCTGGGAACGCTACTTCCTAGCAGGGAATTGTCGCATTTACATTAATTTGTAGTGAGTACGAGGAGTACATAACACTTCGCAATGAATATTATATCTTATCATGAAACATTGAAATGTGATGCGATATCTCGATTTAACAAGCGTTAGAACACTATTACTTATTTACATTCATTTGAAGTGAGTACGAGGAGTACATAACAATTCGCAATGAATATTATGACGTCAGGCGCACCGCCTTCCACCCTCTGGCGCCAACCACCATCCGCAGCATCCACAACCGGGACACCGCTCTTCCGCCAGCACCGGTATCCGGATCCTCCATACACGGGCCGCACGACGATTCGACGCCCCAAGACGAGGAGACAGCGCCACGAGGACGAGGAATACCTCTCCACGTACGAATCCCAATTACCAGCGATCACACAACCATACGCTTATTTCTCATTCACGCGATTCTAGATTAAGCACTGTACACAAATCATGTACATACACAATCCAACACACACCTAGATTTGAGCGAATATTTGTACAGTCATAATTTCTAGGACATATAGAATATAAGCTGCGAGGCGCGCCCGCGCGCACTCGACGCTCGCGGCTCACGCTGAACGCGAGCCGCACCCCACTCCGACCGGCCGCCCCACCGCGAGGGCCGAGCGGCCGCCCCACTACGACCGTACGCCCCACTCGAAAGGCCCAGCGACTCGCGGGCCGCGCGACCCGAGGAGGTCGAGGACGCGCCACAGAGGGATCAATTCCATCGAGTCCCATCTCGGACACAGTTCTAATCTCAACTCCGAATCGAGCAATACGCTCCTCTGCTACGAGCTGTCAGCTCTCATGCAGCCGACTGTATCGCATCTCCTTTAGCGGAGTCCTTATTGTAACTTAGTTCTATTTCTATTTCAAATTATATCTTTAGTTGATAACTTAAACATAGTATAGTGTAGTAGGATAGTGATATTATAGAATATACTCTTCTTTTACCAAATCTAAGTCTCTTTATTCGATTACAAGTTCCTTAAATTAATATATATATTAATATATAAATATATATTAATATATATTAATATATATATATATATTAATATATATAAATATATATTAATATTCCACGTGTACGCTTGCGATTCTTATTCAATTCACACGATTCATCTGCGACAGTTCTGTACGCTGGACGGTCTTTGAGTGCTCCAATGCTCGACTGCTCTTGCTGCATTTCCATCGTATCCAAGGTATCTTGAACAAGGATCGACCTCGGTAAGCCAGAGAGCACCATCGCTTGGCCGAGCCGTACTCTGTCCTAGTGCAAGCGCCCTTGATAAATCTCGAGCCACCGAAAAGGCGTACACGACGCGCGGGGAGGAAAGAATATCTACGCCGCCTCATTCGTGATTACGCGAGTTGTACATCCGGACATCCATACGCCTGCAACGCCGTTTCCGTCCCTGAGAAGGAGGTATCCGCAGCCGTACGTCCAAATCGAATCCACGATCGCCCGGTTCCAGCGCCAGTTTCCTCCAGCCGCAGCTCGCCTGCCTGGAGACTCATTCCCGTCGACGCTTCGCTGGTCCAGCAGTACGCCGCTGCTATTCCGGTCACGGATCCACGGCGCCATAGACACCTGGAACGAGATGCGAAACAGCATAAAGAAGACAACGAAAGGTAAGTTTTAAGGCGTAATTTTGGTTAAATCGAGTTCCGACCGCCTACGAACCCGGCCCCGTCGCAATTCGCGTAGGTTTACGGGAAAAGATACGAATCGTGCCATCGGATCGAGCACAATCGCACCACGAGACCTGACACATGTATACATCGTATTCACTTCAAAAGAATGTAAATATGACAATTCCACGCTAGGAAATAGCGTTTGCAGATGTCTACGTATCGTAGCATTAGAGTTCCAATGCTTGTTAAAACGCGATATCGCATCTCATTTCTATGATTCGTGATAAGATATAATATTCCTTGTGGACTGTCACGTATACCTCGCATTCACTTCAAAAGAATGTAACTGCGACACTTCCTTCCTAGGATATAGCGTTTGCAGATGTCTCCGTACCGAAGCAATAGAGTTCTAATGCTTCTTAAAACGCGATATCGCATCCCATTTCTATGTTTCATGATAACATATAATATTCATTGCGAAGTGTTATGTATATATCGTCTATACTTAAAAAGAATGTAAATGTGACACTTCCTTACTAGGAAATAGCGTTTGCAGATGTCTACGTATCGAAGCAATAGAGTTCTAATGCTTCTTAAAACGCGATATCGCATCTCATATCCATGTCTCATGATAAGTTATAATTTTCATTGCGAAGTGTCATGTATACCTCGTATTCACTTCAAAAGGATGTAAATGCGACACTTCCTCGATATTAAATAGCGTTTGCAGATGTCTACGTATCGTAGCATTAGAGTTCTAATGCTTCTCAGAGCGCGATATCGCATCTCATTTCTATGTTTCATGGTAAGATGTAATTTTCATTGCGAAATGTCTTGTATACATCGCATACACTTCAAGCAAATGTAAATGCGACACTTCCTTGCTAGGAGATAGCGTCTGCAGGTGTCTACTTATCGAAGCAATAGTGTTCTAATGCATCTTAAAACGTGATATCGCATCTCATATCTATGTCTCATGATAAGATATAATTTTCATTGCGAAGTGTTATGTATTCCTCGTCTACACTTCAAATGAATGTAAAAGCGACACTTCCTTTCTAGGAAATAGCGTTTCCATATGTTTACGTATCGAAACAATATAGTTCTAATGCTTCTTAAAACGCGATATCGCACCTCATTCCTACGTTTCATGATAAGATATAATATTCATTGTGGAGTATTATGTATACCTCGTTTCACTTCAAAAGAATGTAAATGCGACACTTCCTTGCTAGGAAATAGCGTTTGCAGATGTCTACGTATCGTAGCAATGGGGTTCTAATGCATCTTAAATCTCGATATCGCACCTCATTTCAATGTCTCATGACAAGATATAATATTCATTGCGAAGTGTCATGTGTACCTCGCATACACTTCAAATGAATGTAAATGCGACATTTCCTTGCTAGGAAATAGCGTTGGTAGATGTCTACGTATCGAAGCATTAGAGTTCTAATGCATCTTAAATCGCGATATCGCATCTCATTTCTATCCTTCATGACAAGATATAATATACATTGTGCAGTGTTATGTATATCTCGTCTACACTTCAAATGAATGTAGATGCGACACTTCCCTCCCAGGAAATAGCGTTTGGAGATGTCTACGTATCGTAGCATTAGTGTTCTAATGCTTCTCAAAACGCGATATTGCATCTCATTTCTATTTTTCATGGTAAGATGTTATATTCATTGCGAAATGTCTTGTATACCTCGCATGCACTGCAAATGAATGTAAATGCGACACTTCCTTGCTAGGAAATAGCGTTGGCAGATGTCTACGTATCGAAGCAATAGAGTTCTAATGCTTCTTAAATCGCCATACCGCATCTCTTTTCTATGTTTCATGATAACATATAATATTCATTGCGAAGTGTTATGTATATATCGTCTATACTTAAAAAGAATGTAAATGTGACACTTCCTTACTAGGAAATAGCGTTTGCAGATGTCTACTTATCGAAGCAATAGTGTTCTAATGCTTCTTAAATCGCGATATCGCATCTCATTTCCATGTTTCATGATTAGATATAATAATCATTGTGGAGTGTTAGGTATACATCGTATTCACTTCGAAGGAATGTAAATGCGACACTTCCTTGCTGGGAAATAGCGTTTGCAGATGTCTACGTATCGAAGCAATAGAGTTCTAATGCTTCTTAAAACGAGATAACGCATCTCATTTCTATGTTTCATGATAAGATATAATGTTCATTGCGAAGTGTTATGTATACCTCGTATTCACTTCAAAAGAATGTAAATGCGCCACTTCCTTGCTAGGAAATAGCGAATGCAGATGTCTACGTATCGTAGCATTAGAGTCCTACTGCTTCTCAAAACGCGATACCGCATCTCATATATATGTTTCATGATAAGATGTAATATTCATTGCGAAGTGTCTTGTATACCTCGCATACACTTCAAATGAATGTAAATGCTACACTTCCTTGCTAGGAAATAGCGTTTGCAGGTGTCTACGTATCGTATCATTAGAGTTCTACAGCTTCTCAAATGGCGATATCGCATCTCATTTCTATGCCTCATGATAAGATATAATATTCATTGCGAAGTGTCTTGTATACCTCGCATAAACTTCAACTGAATGTGAATGCGACACTTCCTTGCTTGGTAATAGCGTTGGCAGGTGTCTACTTATCGAAGCAATATTGTTCTAATGCTTCTTAAATCGCCGTATCGCATCTTATTTGTATGTTTCATGATGAGATATAATATTCATTGTGGAGTGTTTGTATACGTAGTATTCACCTCAACAGAATGTAAATGCGACACTTCCTTGCTAGGAAATAGCGTCTGCAGATATCTACGTATCGTAGCAATAGAGCTCTAATGCTTCTTAAAACGCGATATCAAATCTCGTTTCTGTGTTTCATGATAAGATACAATATTCATAGCGGATTTCCACGTATACCTCGCATACACTTCAGCTGAATGTAAATGCGACACTTCCTTGCTAGGAAATAGCGTTTGCAGATGTCTACGAATCGAAGCAATAGAGTTCTAATGCTTCTTAAATCGCGATATCGCATTTCATTTCTATGTTTCGTGATAAGATATAATATTCGTTGCGAAGTGTCGTGTATAGCTCGTATTCACTTCAAAAGAATGTAGATGCGACACTTGCTTGCAAGGATGTAGCGTTTACAGATATCTACGTATCGTTGCAATAGATTTCTAATGCTTCTAAAATCGCCATATCGCATCTCATTTCTATGTTTCGTAATAAGATATAACATTCATTGTGCAGTGCTATGTACACTTTGTATTCGCTTCAAAAGAATGTAAATGCGACACTTCCTTGATAGGAAATAGCGTCTGCAGATGTCTACGTATCGTAGCAATAGAGTTCTAATGCTTCTTAAAACGCGATATCGCATCTCATTTCTACGTTTCATGATAAGATATAATATTCATTGCGAGGTGACATGTATACCTCGCATACACTTCAAATGTATGTAAATGCGACACTTCCTTCCTAGGAAGTAGCGTTTGCAGATGTCTACGAATCGAAGCAATAGAGTTCTAATGCTTCTTAATTCGCGATTTCGCATCTCATTTCTATGTTTCATGATAAGATATAATATTGATTGCAAAGTGTCATGTATAGCTCGTATTCACTTCAAAAGAATGTAAATGCGACACTTGCTTGCAAGGAAGTAGCGTTTACAGATATCTACGTATCGTTGCAATAGAGTTCTAATGCTTCTAAAATCGCCATATCGCATCTCATTTCTATGTTTCGTAATTAGATATAACATTCATTGTGCAATGTTATGTATACTTTGTATTCACTTCAAAAGAATGTAAATGCGACACTTCCTTGATAGGAAATAGCGTCTGCAGATGTCTACGTATCGAATCAATAGAGTTCTAATGATTCCTAAACCGCGATATCGCATCTCATTTCTGTGATTCATGATAATATATAATAATCATTGTGCAGTGTTATGTTTACCTCGTACTCATTTCAACAGAATGTAAATGCGAAACTTCCTTGCTAGGAAATAGCGTTTGCAGATGTCTACGTATCCAAGCAATAGAGTACTAATGCTTCTTAATTCGCGATATCGCATCTCATTTCTATTTTTCATGAGAAGATATAATATTCATTGTGCAGTGCTATGTATACCTCGTATTCACTTCAAAAGAATGTAAATGCGACACTTCCTTGCTAGGATATAGCGTTTGCAGATGTCTACGTATCGTAGCGGTAGATTTCTAATAATTCCTAAAACGCGATATCGCCACACATTTCTACGTTTCATGATAAGATATAATATTCATTGTGGAGTGTCATGTATACATCGCATCCACTTCAAATGAATGTAAATGCGACACATCCTTGCTGGGAAATAGCGTTTGCAGATGTCTACGTATCGAAGCAATAGATTTCTAATACTTCTTAAAACGCGATATCGCATCTCATTTCTTCGTCTCATGATAGGATATAATATTCATTGCGGAGTGCTTCGTACTCCTCGTCTACACTTCAAATGAATGTAAAGGCGACACTTCCTTTCTAGGAAATAGCGTTTCCAGATATCTACGTATCGAAGCAATAGAGTTCTAGTGCTCCTTAAAACGCGATATCGCTCCTCATTTCTATGTTTCATGATAAGATGTAATATTCAATGTGCAGTGCTATGTATACCACGTATTCACTTCAAAAGAATGTAAATGCGACACTTCCTTGCTAGGAACTAGCTTTTCCAGATGTCTACGTATCGAAGCAATAGAGTTCAAATGCTCCATAAAACGCGATATCGCTCCTCATTTCTATGTTTTATGATAAGATATAATATTCATTGTGGAGTGTTATGTATACCTCGTATTCACCTCAATGGAATATAAATGCTACACTTCCTTGCTAGGAAAAAGCGTTTGCAGATGCCTATGTATCATAGCATTAGAGTTCTAATGCTTCTCAAAACGCGATATCGCATCTCATTTCTATTTATCATGATAAGACATAGTATTCATTGCGAAGTGTCTTGTATACCTCGCATACACTTCAAACGAATTTAAATGCGACACTTCATTGCTAGGAAATAGCGTTGGCATATGTCTACGTATCGAAGCAACAGAGTTCTAATGCTTCTTAAAACGAGATATCGCATCTCATTTCTATGTTTTACGATTCTAATGCTTCTTAAATCGTCATATCGCTTCTCATTTCTATGTTTCATGATAAGATATAATATTCATTACAAAGTGTCACGTATACCACGTACTGCTTTGAAGAGAATGTAAATGCGGCACTTCCTTGCTAGGAAATAGCGTTTGCAGATGTCTACGTCTCGAAGCATTAGAGTTCTAATGCTTCTCAAAACGCGATATCGCATCTCATTTCTATTTATCATGATAAGACATAATATTCATTGCGAAGTGTCTTGTATACCTCGCATACACTTCAAACGAATTTAAATGCGACACTTCATTGCTAGGAAATAGCGTTGGCATATGTCTACGTATCGATGCAACAGAGTTCTAATGCTTCTTAAAACGAGATATCGCATCTCATTTCTATGTTTTACGATTCTAATGCTTCTTAAATCGTCATATCGCTTCTCATTTCTATGTTTCATGATAAGATATAATATTCATTACAAAGTGTCACGTATACCACGTACTGCTTTGAAGAGAATGTAAATGCGGCACTTCCTTGCTAGGAAATAGCGTTTGCAGATGTCTACGTCTCGAAGCATTAGAGTTCTAATGCTTCTCAAAACACGATATTGCAGCTAATTTCTATGTTTCATGGTAAGATATAATATTCATTGTGCAGTGTTATGTATATCTCGTCTATACCTCAAATGAATTTAAATGCGACACTTCCTTGCTAGGAAATAGCGTTTGCAGATGTAAACGTATCGCAGCAATAGAGTTCTAATGTTTCTTAATTCGGGATAGCGCATCTCATTTCTATGTTTCATGATAAGATATAATATTCATTGCGAGATATTATGTATACCTCGTATTCACTTCATATGAATGTAAATTCGAAACTTTCTTGCTAGGAAATAGCGCTTCCAGATGTCTACGCATTGAAGCAATAGAGTTCTAATACTTCTCAAAACGCGATGTCGCATCTCAGTTCTATGTTTCATGATAAGATATAATATTCATTGCGAAGTGTATCTTATACCTCGCATACACTTCAAATGAATGAAAATGCGACACTTCCTCTCTAGGAAATAGCGTTTCGAAATGCCTACGTATCGAAGCAATAGAGTTCAAATGCTTCTTAAAACGCGATATCGTATTCCATTTCTATGTCTCATGATAGGATATAATATTCATTGCGAAGTGTTATGTATTCCTCGTCTACGCTTCAAATGAATGTAAACGCGACACTTCCTTTCTAGGAAATAACGTTTCCAGATGTCTACGTATCGTAGCAATTGACCTCCACTGCTTCTCAAAACGCGATATCGCATCTCATTTCTATGTTTCTTGATAAGATATATTATTAATTGCAAGTGACATCTATGTCTCCTCTTCACTTCAGAAGAATGCAAATGCGACCCTTCCTTCCCAGGAAACAGCGTTTCCAGATATCTACGTATCGCAGCAATAGAGTTCTAATTCTTCTTAAATAGCGATATCGCACCTCATTTCTACGTTTCATGATAAGATATAATATTCACTGTGGAGTGTTATGTTTTCCTCGTCTGCACTTCAAATGAATTTAAATGCGACACTTCCTTCCTAGGAAATAGAGTTTCCAGATGTCTACGCATCGAAGCAATAGAGTTCTAACGCATCTTGAATCGCGATATAGCATCTCATTTCAATATTTCATGATAAGATATAATACTCATTGCGAAGTGTTACGCATACCTCGTATACACTTCAAATGAATGAAAGTGCGAGACTTCCTTGCTAGGAAGTAGCGTTTGCTGTTGTCTACGTATCGAACCAATAGTGTTCTGATGATTCTTAAAACGCGATATCGCACCTCATTTCTATGTTTCATGATGAGATACAATATTCATTGCGAAGTGTTATGTATAACTCGTCTACACTTCAAAAGAATGCAAATGCTACACTTCCTTGCTAGGAAATAGCGTTTGCAGATGTCTATGTATCGAAAAAATATAGTTTTATGCTTCTCAAATCGGGATATCGCATCTCATTCCTATGTTTCATGACAAGATATAATATTCAATGCGAAGTGTTCTGTATTCCTCGTATGCACTTCAAATGATTGTAAATGCGACACATCCTTCCTAGGAAATACCGTTTGCAGATGTCTACGTATCGTAGCAATAAAGTTCTAATGCTTCTTAAAACGTGATATCGCTTCTCACTTCTATGTTTCATTGTAAGATAAAATATTCATTGCGAAGTGTCATGTATACCTCGTATTCACTTCAAATGAACGTAAGTGCGAAACGTCCTTGCTAGGAAATAGCGTTTGCAGAAGTCTACGTATCGTAGCAATAGAGACCTAATGCTTCTTAAAACGCGATATCGCCCCCCATTTCTGTGATTCATGATAAGAGATAACATTCAATGCGAAGTGTCATGTATACCTCGTATTCACTTAAAAAGAATGTAAATGCGACACTTCCTTGCTAGGAAATAGCGTTTCCAGATGTATACGTATCGAAACAATAGAGCTCTAATGCTTCTTATAACGAGATGTCGCATCTCATTTCGATGTTTCATGATAAGATATAATATTCATTGCGAAGTGTCATGTATACCTCGTATTAACTTCAAAAGAATGTAAATGCGACACTTCCATGCTGGGAAATAGCGTTTGCAGCTGTTTGCGTATCGCAGCAATAGAGTTCTAAAGCTTCTTAAAACGTGATATCGCATCTCACTTCTATTTTTCATGATATGGGATAATATTCATTGCGAAGTGTCACGTATACCTCGTACTCACTGCTGGAGAATGTAAATGCGACACTTCCTTTCTAGGAAATGACGTTTCCAGATGTCTACGTATCGTAGCAATTGACTTCCACTGCTTCTCAAAGCGCGATATCGCATCTCATTTCTATGTTTCATGATAAGATATATTATTAATTGCAAGTGACATGTATGCCTCCTCTTCACTTCAAAAGAATGTAAATGCGACCCTTCCTTCCCAGGAAACAGCGTTTCCAGATATCTACGTATCGCAGCAATAGAGTTCTAATTCTTCTTAAATAGCGATATTGTACCTCATTTCTATGTTTCATGATAAGATATAATATTCATTACGAAGTGTTATGTATTCCTTGTGTACACTTCAAATGAATGTAAATGCGACACTTCCTTGGTAGGAAATAGCGTTTCCACATATCTACGTATCGAAGCAATAGAGTTCTAGTGCTCCTTAAAACGCGATATCGCTCCTCATTTCTATGTTTCATGATAAGATGTAATATTCATTGTGGAGTGTTATGTATACCTCGTATTCACCTCAATGGAATATAAATGCTACACTTCCTTGCTAGGAAAAAGCGTTTGCAGATGCATATGTATCATAGCATTAGAGTTCTAATGCTTCTCAAAACGCGATATCGCATCTCATTTCTATTTTTCATGATAAGGCATAATATTCTTTGCGAAGTGTCTTGTATACCTCGCATACACTTCAAACGAATTTAAATGCGACACATCATTGCTAGGAAATAGCGTTGGCATATGTCTATGTATCGAAGCATCAGAGTTCTAATGCTTCTCAAAACGCGATATCGCATCTCATTTCTATTTTTCATGATAAGGCATAATATTCTTTGCGAAGTGTCTTGTATACCTCGCATACACTTCAAACGAATTTAAATGCGACACATCATTGCTAGGAAATAGCGTTGGCAGATGTCTACGTATCGAAGCAACATAGTTCTAATGCTTCTTAAAACGAGATATCGCATCTCATTTCTATGTTTTACGATAAGATATAATATTCATTGCGGAGTGTCATGTATACCACGTAATTACTTCAATAGAATGTAAATGCGACACTTCCATGCTATTAAATAGCGTTTGCTGATGTCTACGTATCGTAGCAATAGAGTTCTAATGCTTCCTAAAACAAGATACCGAGACTCATTTCTATGTTTCATGAGAAGATGTAATATTCATTGCGATGTGCCATGTATACCTCGTATTCACTTCAGAAGAATGTAAATGCGACACTTCCTTGCTAGGAAATAGCGTTTGCAGATGTCTACGTATGGTAGCAATAGAGTTCTAATATTTCTTAAAACGAGATATCGCATCTCATTTCTATGTTTTAGGATAAGATATAATATTCATTGCGGAGTGTCATGTATACTTCGTATTCACTTCAAAGGAAAGTAAATGCGACACTCGCTTGCTAGGAAGTAGCGTTTGCAAATGTCTACGTATCGAAGCAATAGTGTTCTAATGCTTCTTAAATCGCCGTTTCGCATCTCATTTCTATGTTTCATGATAAGATATAATATTCATTGTGGAGTGTTATGAATACCTCGTATTCACTTCAAAGGAATGTAAATGCGACCCTTCCTTCCTAGGAAATAGCGTTCGCAGATGTCTACGTATCGTAGCAATAGACTTCTTCTGCTTCTTAGAACGCGATATCGCATCTCATTTCTATGTTTCATGATGAGATATAATATTCGTTGCGAAATGTCACTTGTACTTCACATACACTTCACATGAATGCAAATGCGACACTTCCTTTCTAGGAAATTACGTTTCCAGATGTCTATGTATCGAAGCAATAGAGTTCTAATGCTTCTTAAATCGCAATATCGCATCTCATTTCTATGTTTCATGATAAGATATAATATTCATTGTGGAGTGTAAGGTATACCTCGTATTCACTTCAAAAGAATGTAAATGCGACACTTCCGTGCTAGGAAATAGCGTTCACAGATGTCTACGTATCGAAGCAATAGAGTCCTAATGCTTCTTAAAACGCGATATCACATCTCATTCCTATTTTTCATGATAAGATATAATATTCATTGCGAAGTGTTATGTATACCTCGCATACACTTCGAATGAATGTAAATGCGACACTTTATTGCTAGGAAATAGCGTTTGCAGGTGTGTACGTATCGTAGCAATAGGGTTCAAAAGCTTCTTAAAACGCGATATCGCTCCTCATTTCTTTGTTTCATGATAAGATATAATATACATTGCGAAATGTCATGTATACCTCGCATACACTTCAAATGAATGTAAATGCGACACTTCCTTGCTGAGAAATAGCGTGTTGCAGATGTCTACTTATCGAAGCAATAGAGATCTAGTGCATCTTAAAACTTGATAACGCATCACATTCCTATTTCTTATGATAAGATATAATATACATTGCGAAGTGTTATGTGTTCCTCGTCTACACTTCAATTGAATGTAAATGCAACACTTCCTTTCTAGGAAATTACGTTTCCAGATGTCTACGCATCGTAGCAATAGGGTTCTAATGCTTCCTAAAACGCCATGTAGCATCTCATTTCTATGTCTTATAATAAGATATTATATTCATTGTGGAGTATTATGTATTCCAGGTATTCACTTCAATAGAATGTCAATGCATTAGAGTTCTAATGCTACTAAAAACGCGATATCGCATCTCATTTCTATGTCTCATGACAAGCTATAATATTCATTGCGAAGTGACATGTATACCTCGCATTCACTTCAAAAGAATGTAAATGCGATACTTCCTTGCTAGGAAATAGCGTCTGCAGATGTCTACGCATCGTAGCAATGGTGTCCTAATGCTTCTTAAAACGCGATATCGCATCTCATTCCTATGTTTCATTATAAGATATAATATTCATTGCGAAGTGTCATGTATACCACGCATACACTTCAAATGAATATAAATGCGACACTTCCTTGCTAGGAAGTGGCGTTTGCAGATGTCTACGTATCGAAGCAATAGAGTTCTAATGCTTCCTAAATTGCCATATCGTACCTCATTTCTACGTTTCATGATAAGATATAGTATTCATTGTGTAGTGTTATGTATACCTCGCATACAATTCAAAAGAATGTAACTGCGACACTTCCTTGCTAGGAAATGGCGTTTGCAGATGTCTACGTATCGTAGCAATAGTGTTCTGATGCTTCCTAAAACGCGATATCGCATCTCATTTCTATGTTTCATGATAAGATATGATATTCATTGCCAAGTGGCATGTATACCTCGCATACACTTCAAATGAATGTAAATGCGACACTTCCTTGCTAGGAAATAGCGCCTGCAGATATCTACGTATCGTAGCAATAGAGTTCTAATTCTTCTTAAAACGCGATATCGCATCTCATTTGTATGTTTCATGATAAGGTACAATATTGATTGCGAAGTGTCATGTATACCTCGCATTCATTTCAAAACAATGTAAATGCGACACTTGCTTGCTAGGAAATAGCGTTTGCAGATGTCTACGTATCGGAGCAATAGATTTCAAATGCATCTTATATCGCGATGTCGCATCTCATGACTATGTTTCATGATAAGATATAACATTCACTGCGAAGTGTCATGTATACCTCGTATTCACTTCAAGAGAATGTAAATGCTACACTTCCTTGCTAGGAAATAGCGTTTGCAGATGTCTACGTATCGAAGCAATAGAGATCTAATGCTTCTTAAATCGCGATATCGCATCTCATTTCTATATTTCAAGAAAAGATATAATATTCATTGTGCAGTGTTATGTATACCTCGTATTCACTTCAAAAGAATGATAATGCGTCACATCCTTGCTAGGAAAGACGTTTGCAGATGTCTATGTATCGTAGCAATAGGGTTCTAATTCTTCTTAAAACGCGATATGGCATCCCATTTCTGTGTTTCATGATAAGATACAATATTCATTGCGAAGTATCATGTATACCTCGTATTCACTTCAAAACGATGTAAATGCCACACTTCCTTGCTAGGAAATAGCGTTTCCAGATGTCTACATATCGAAGCAATAGGTTTCTAATGCTTCTAAAATCGCGATATGGCATCTCATTTCTATGTTTCATGATAAGATATAATATTCATTGTGGAGTGTTATGTATACCTCGTATTCACTTCAAAAGAATGTAAATGCGTCACTTCCTTGTTAGGAAATAGCGTTTGTAGATGTCTACGTATCGAAGGAATAGAGTTCTGATGCTTCTTATGACGCAATATCGCATTACATTTCTATATTTCATGATAAGATATAATATACACTGCGAAGTGGCATGTGTGCCTCGTATGCACTTCAAATGAATTCAAGTGCGACACTTCGTTGCTGGAGTTACTTTTCCAGATGTCAACGTATCGAAGCAATAGAGTTCTCCTGCTCCTTAAAACGAGATAACGCATCTCATTTCTGTGTTTCATGATAAGATATAATATTCATTGCGAAGTGTCATGTGTACCTCGTATACCATTCAAAAGAATGTAAATACGACACTTCCTTGCTAGAAGTTGCTTCTGCAGATGTCTACGTATGGAAGCAATAGAGTTCTAATGCTTCATAAATCGCGATATCGCATCTCATTTCTATATTTCATGGTAAGATATAATATTCAGTGTGCAATGTTATGTATACCTCGTATTCACTTCGAAAGAAAGTAAGTGCGACTCTTCCTTTCTAGTAAATGGCGTTTGCAGACGTCTACGTATCGAAGCAATGGAGTTCTAATGCTTCTTAAAACGCGATATCGCATCTCATTTCCATGATTCGTGATAAGATATAATATTCATTATGGAGTGTCATGTATACCTCGCATACGCTTCAAATGAATGTCAATGCAACACTTCCTTTCTAGGAAATAGCGCTGGCAGGTGTCTACGTATCGTAGCATTAGAGTTCTAATGCTACAAAAACGAGATATCGCATCTCACATCTATGTTTTATGATAAGATATAATATTCATTGTGCAGTGTTATGTATACGTCGTATTCACTTCAATAGAATGTAAATGCGACACTTCCTTACTAAGAAGTAGCGTCTGCAGATGTCTACGTATCGTAGCAATAGAGTTCTAATGCTTATTAAAACGCGAAATCGCTCCTCATTTATATGTTTCATGATAAGATATAATATTCATTGTGGAGTGTTATGTATACCTTGTATTCACTTCAAAAGATTGTAAATGCGACACATCCTTGTTAGGAAATAGCGTCTGCCGATATCTACGTATCGTAGCAATAGAGTTCTAATCGTTCTTAGAACGCGATATTGCACCTTATTACTATGTTTCATGATAAGATATAATATTCATTGCGAAGTGTCTTGTATACCTCGCATACACTTCAAATGAATGTAAATTAGACAATTCCTTGCTAGGAAATAGCAATGGCAGATGTCTACGTATCGAAGCAATAGAGTTCTAACACTTCTTAAAACGCGAAATCGATCCTCATTTATATGCTTCATGATAAGATATAATATTCATTGTGGAGTGTTATGTATACCTCGTATTCACTTCAAAAGAATGTAAATGCGACACTCCCTTGCTAGGAAATAGCGTCTGCAGATGTCTACGTATCGTAGCAACAGAATTATAATGCTTCTTAAAACGGGATATCGCATCTCATTTCTATGTTTCATGATAAGATAACATATTAGTTGCGAAGTGTCATGTATACCACGCATTCACTTCAAATCAATGTAAATGCGACACTTCGTTGCTAGGAAATAGCGTTGGCAGAATTCTAAGTATCGAAGCAATAGAGTTCTAATGCTTCTTATATCGCCATATCGCATCGCATTTCTATGGCTCATAATAATATATAATATTCAATGTGGAGTGATATGTATACCTCGCATTCACTTCAAATGATTGTAAATGCGACACTTCCTTGCTAGGATATAGCGATGGCAAATGTCTACGTATCGAAGCATTGGATTTCGAATGCTTCTTAAAACGCGATATCACATCACATTTCTATGTTTCATGATAACATATAATATTCATTGCGAAGTTTCATGTATTCCTCGTATTCACTTCGAATGAATGTAAATGCGACACTTTCTTGCTGGGAAATAGCGTTTGCAGATGTCTACGTATCGTAGCAATAGATTTCTAATGCTGTTTAAATCGCGGTATCGCATCTCATTTCTATGTATCATGATAAGATATAATATTCATTGTGCAGTGTTATGTATACCTCGTATTGGCTTCAAAAGTATGTAAATGCGACACTTTCTTGCTGGGAAATAGTGTTTGCAGATGTCTACGTATCGTAGCAATAGATTTCTAATGCTGTTTAAATCGCGGTATCGCATCTCATTTCTATGTATCATGATAAGATATAACATTCATTGTGCAGTGTTATGTATACCTCGTATTCGCTTCAAAAGTATGTAAATGCGACACTTTCTTGCTGGGAAATAGCGTTTGCAGATGTCTACGTATCGTAGCATTGGAGCCCTAATGCTTCTTAAATCGCGATATCGCATCTCATTTCTATGTTTCATGATAAAAAATAATATTCATTACGAAGTGTCTTGTATACCTCGCATACACTTCAAATGAATGTAAATGCGACACTTCCTTGCTAGGAAGTAGCGCTTGCAGATGTCAACGTATCGATGCAATAGAATTCTAATCCTTGTTAAATCGCGATATCGCATCTCATTTCTATGTTTTATGATAAGATATAATATTCATTGAGAAGTGTCATGTGTACCTCGAATTCTCTTCAAAAGATTGTAAATACGACACTTCCTTGCTAGGAGATAGCGTTTGCAGATGTCTACGTATCGAAGCAATAGAGATCTAATGCTTCTCATAACGCGATATCGCGTCTCATTTCTATGATTCATGATAAGATATAATATTTAATGTGGAGTGTTATGTATACCTCGTATTGACTTCAAAAGAATATAAATGCGACACTTCCTTGATAGGATATAGCGATGGCAGACGTCTACGTATCGAAGCAACAGAGTTAAAATGCTTCTTAAAAGGAGGTATGGCATCTCATTTCTAAGTTTTATGATAAGATATAATGTTCATTGTGCAGTGTTATGTATACCTCGCATACACTACAAATGAATATAAATGCGACACTTCCTTGCTAGGAAGTAGCGTCTGCAGATGTCTACGTATCGAAGCAATAGAGTTCTAATGCTTCTTAAATCGCCATGTCGCATCTCATTCCTATGTTTCATGATAAGATATAATATTCATTGTGCAGTGTTATGTGTACCTCGTATTCGCTTCAAAAGAATGTAAATGCGACACTTCCTTGATAGGAAATAGCGTTTGCAGATGTCTACGTATCGTAGCATTAGAGTTCTAATGCTTCTTAAATCGCGATATCGCATCTCATTTCTATGTTTCATGATAAGATATAATATTAAATGCGAATTGTCATGTATACCTCGCATACACTTCAACTGAATGCAAATGCGACACTTCCGTGCTAGGAAATAGCGATGGCAGATGTCTACGTATCGGAGCAATGGAGTTCCAATGCTTCTCAAATCGCGATATCGCATCTCATTTCTATGTTTCATGATAAGATATAATATTCATTGTGCAGTGTTATGTATACCTTGTATTGGCTTCAAAAGTATGTAAATGCGACACTTTCTTCCTAGGAGATAGTATTGTCAGGTATCTACGTATCGAAGCAGTAGATTTCTAATGCTGCTTAAATCGCGATATCGCATCTCATTTCTATGTTTCATGATGAGATATAATATTCATTGTGCAGTGTTATGTGTACCTCGTATTCGCTTCAAAAGAATGCAAATGCGACACTTTCTTGCTGGGAAATAGCGTTTGCAGATGTCTATATATCGTAGCAATAGAGTTCTAATTCTTCTTAAAACGCGATATCGCATCTCAATTCTATGTTTCATGATAAGATACAATATTCATTGCGAAGTGTCATGTATACATCGTATTCACTTCAAAACAATGTAAATGCGACACTTCCTTGCTAGGAAATAGCGTTAGCAGATGTGTACGTATCGAAGCAATAGACTTCTAATGCTTCTTAAATCGCTTTATCGCACCTCATTTCTATGTTTCATGATAAGATATAATATTTATTGTGCAGTGTTATGTATATCTCGTTTACACTTCAAAAGAATGTAAATGCGACACTTCCTTGCTAGGAAATAGCGTCTGCAGATGTCTACGTATCATAGCAATAGTGTTCTAATTCTTCTTAAAACGCGATATCGAATCTGATTTCTATGTTTCATGACAAGATATAATATACATCGTGCAGTGTTATGTATACCTCGTACACACTTCAAATGAATGTAAATGCGACACTTCCTTGCTAGGATGTAGCGTTTGCAATTGTCTACGTAAGAAGCAATAGAGTTCTAGTGCTTATCAAAACGCGATATCGCATCCCGTTTCTATGTTTCATGAGAAGATATAATATTCATTGCGAATTGTCATGTATAACTCGCATTCACTTCAGAAGAATGTAAATGCGACTCTCCCTTGCTAGGAATTGGCATTTGCAGATATCTACGTATCGTAGCATTAGAGTTCTAATGCTTCTGAAAACGCGATATCGCATCTCATTTCTATGTTTCATGATAGTATATAATATTCATTGCGAAGTGTCATGTATACCTCGCATACACTTCAACTGAATGTAAATGCGACACTCCCTTGCTAGGAAATAGCGTTTGCAGATGTCTACGTATCGTAGCATTAGAGTTCTAATGCTTCTGAGAACGCAATATCGCATCTCATTTCTATGTTTCATGATAGTATGTAATATTTATTGCGAAGTGTCATGTATACCTCGCATACACTTCAATTGAATGTAAATGCGACACTTCCTTGCTAGGAAATGGCGTTTGCAGATGTCTACGTATCTAAGCAATACAGTTCTATTGCTTCTTAAATCGCGATATCGCATCTCATTTCTATGTTTCATGATAAGATATAATATTCATTAGGAAGTGTCATGTATACCTCGCAAACACTTCAAATGAATGTAAATGCGACTCTTCCGAGCGAGGAAATAGCGTCTGCAGATGTCTACGTTCGAAGCAATAGAGTTCTAATGCTTCTTAAATCGCGATATCGCATCTCATTTCTATGCTTCATCATAAAATATAATATTCATTGCAAAGTGTCTTGTATACCACGCATACACTTCAAACGAAATAAAAGGCGACACTTCCTTGTCAGGAAATACCGATTGCAGATGTCTACGTATCGTAGCTATAGAGTTCTGATGCTTCTTAAATTGCGATGTCGCATCTCATTTTAATGTTTCGTGATAAGGTATAATATTCATTGCACAGTGTCATGTATACCTCGTATTCACTTCAAATGAATATAAATGCGACTCTTCCTTGCTAGGAAATAGCGTTTGCAGATGTCTGCGTATCATAGCAACAGAGTTCTACTGCTTCTTAAAACGCCATATCGCATCTCATTTCTATGTTTCATGATAAGATATAATATTCATTGCGAAGTGTCATGTATACCTCGCATACACTTCAAATAAGTGTAAATGTGACACTTCCTTCCTAGGAAATAGCGTTTGCAGATGTCTACGTATCGAAGGAATAGATTTCCAATGCTTCTCAAAACGCGATATCGCATTTGATTTCTATGTTGCATGGTAAGATATAATATTCATTGCGAAGTGTCATGTATACCTCGTATTCACCTCAAAAGAATAAAAATGCGACACTTCCTTGCTGGGAAGTAGCGTCTGCAGATGTCTACGTATCGTAGCATTAGAGTTCTAATGCTTCTTAAAACGCGATATGGCATCACATTTCTATGTTTCATGATAAGATATAATATTCATTGCGAAGTGTCATGTATACCTTGTATTTCTTTCAAAAGAATGTAAATGCGACGCTTCCTTCCTAGGAAATAGCGTTGGCAGATGTCTACGTATCGATGCAAAAGAGATCTACTGCTTCCTAAATCGCCATATAGCATCTCATTTCTATGTTTCATGATAAGATATAATATTCATTGTGCAGTGATATGTATATCTCGTCTACACTTCAAAACAATGTAAATTCGACACTTCCTTGCTGGGAAGTAGCGTCTGCAGATGTCTACGTATCGTAGCATTAGAGTTCTAATGCTTCTCAAAACGCGATATCGCATCTCATTTCTATGTCTCATGATAAGATATAATATTCATTGCGAAGTGTCTTGTATACGTCGCATACACTTCAAATGAATGTAAATGCGACACATCCTTGCTAGGAAATAGCGTTGTCAGATGTCTACGTATCGAAGCAGTAGAGATCTACTGCTTCTTAAATAGCGATATCGCATCTCATTCCTATGTTTTATGATAGGAAATAATATTCATTGCGAAGTGCCGTGTATTCCTCGAATTGACATCAAAAGAATGTAAATACGACACTTCCTTGCTAGGATACAGCGTTTCCAGATGTCTATGTATCATAGCATTGGAGTTCTAATGCTTCTTAAATCGCGATATCGCATCTAATTTCTATGTTTCATAATAAGATATAATATTCATTGTGCAGTGTTATGTATACCTCGTATTTACTTCAAAAGGATGATAATGCGTCACTTCCCTGCTAGGAAATAGCGTTTGCTGATGTCTATGTATCGTAGCAATAGAGTTCTAATTCTTCTTAAAACGCAATATCGCATCTCATCTCTATGTTTCATGATAAGATATAATATTCATTGTGGAGTGTTATGTACACCTCGTATTCACTTCAAAAGAATGTAAATGCGACACTTCCTTGCTAGGATATAGCGTTTGCAGATATCTACGTATTGTAGAGGTAGGGTTCTAATAATTCCTAAAACGCGATATCGCCCCTCATTTCTATGTTTCATGATGAGATATAATATTCATTGTGGAGTGTCATGTATACATCGCATACACTTCAAATGAATGTAAATGCGACACCTCCTTGCTAGGAAATAGCGTTTGCAGATGTCTACGTATCGCAGAAACAGTGTTCTAATGCTTCTCAAAACACGATATCGCATCTGATTTCTATGTTTCATTATAAAATATAATATTCAATGCGAAGTTTTATGTATTCCTCTTCAGCACATCAAATGAATATAAATGCGAAACTTCCTTCCTAGGAAATAGCATTGCAGGTGTCTACGTATCGTAGCACTAGAGTTCTAATGCTTCTTAAATCGCGATATCGTATCTCATTTCTATGTTTCATTATAAGATATAATATTCATTGTGCAGTGCTATGTATACCTCGTATTCACTTCAAAAGAATGTAAATGCGACACTTCCTTGCTAGGATATAGCGTTTGCAGATATCTACGTATTGTAGAGGTAGGGTTCTAATAATTCCTAAAACGCGATATCGCCCCTCATTTCTATGTTTCATGATAAGATATAATATTCATTGTGGAGTGTCATGTATACATCGCATACACTTCAAAAGTATGTAAGTGCGACACTTCCTTGCTAGGAAATAGCGTTTGCAGTTGTCTACGTATCGTAGCAATGGAGTTCTAATGCTTATCAAAACGCGATATCGCTGCTCATTTCTATGTTTCATGACAAGATATAATATTCATTGCGAAGTGTTATGTATTCATCGTCTACACTTGAAATGTATGTAAATGCGACACTTCCTTTCTAGGAAATTACGTCTCGAGATGACTACGTATCGAAGCAATAGAATTCTAATGCTTCTTATAACGCGATATGGCATCCCATTTCTGTGTCTCATGATAAGATATAATATTCATTGCGAAGTGTCATGTATACCTCATATTCCCTGCAAAAGAATGTAAATGCGGAACTTCCTTGCTAGGAAATAGCGTTTGCAGACGTCTACGTATCGAAGCAATAGAGTTCTAATGCTTCTTGAAACGGAATATCGCATCTCATTTCTATGCTTCATGATAAGAAATAATATTCATTGCGAAGTTTCATGTATTCCTCGTATTCACTTCAAATGAATGTAAATGCGACACTTCCTTGCTAGGAAATAGCGTTTGCAGATTTCTGCGTATCGTAGCATTAGATTTCTATTGCATCTCAAAACGCGATATCGCATCTCATTTCAATGTTTCATGATAAGATATAATATTTATTGCGAAGTGTCACGTATACATCGCATACACTTCAAATTAATGTAAATGCGACACTTCCTTGCTAGGAAATAGCGTTTGCAGACGCCTACGTATCGAAGCAATAGAGTTCTAATGCTTCTTGAAACGGGATATCGCATCTCATTTCTATGCTTCATGATAAGAAATAATATTCATTGCGAAGTTTAATGTATTCCTCGTATTCACTTCAAATGAATGTAAATGCGACACATCCTTGATAGGAAATAGCGATTGCAGATGTCTACGTATCGAAGCAATAGAGTTCTAATGCTTCTTGAAACGGGATATCGCATCTCATTTCTATGTTTCATGATAAGATATAATATTCATTGCGAAGTTTCATGTATTCCTCGTATTCACTTCAAATGAATGTAAATGCGACACTTACTTTCCTGGAAGTAGCGTCTCCAGATGTCTACGTATCGAAACAATAGAGTTCTAATGCTTCTAATACGAGATGCCGCATCTCCTTTCTATGTTTCATGATAAGATATAATATTCATTGCGAAGTGTCATGTATACCTGGTACTCACTTCAAAAGAATGTAAATGCGACACTTCCTTGATAGGAAATAGCGTTTGCAGATGTCTACGTATCCTAGCAATAGTGTTCTAATGCGTCTTATAACGGGATATCGCATATCATTTCTATGTTTCATGATAATATATAATATGCATTGCGAAGTGTAAAGCACTCCTCGTAATCACGTCAAATGATTGTAACTGCGACACTTCCTTCCTGGGAGGTAGCGTTTCCAGATGTCTTCGTATCGAAGCAATAGAGTTCTAGTGCTCCTTAAAATGGGATATCGCCTCTTATTTCTATGTTTCATGATAAGATATAATATTCACTGTGCAGTGTTATGTGTACCTCGTATTCGCTTCAAAAGGATGTAAATGCGCCACTTCTTTGGCAGGAAATAGCGTTTGCAGATGTCTACGTATCCTAGCAATAGAGTTCTAATGCTACTTAATACTCGATATCGCATCTCACTTCTATGTTTCATGATAAGGTATAATATTTATAGCGAAGTGTCATGTATACCTCGTATTCACTTCAAAAGTGCTAAAATGCACCACTTCCATGCTAGGAAGTTGCGTTTGCAGATGCCTACGTATCGAAGCAATAGATTTCTAATGCTTCTGAAAACGCGATATCGCATCACATTTCTATGTTTCATGATAGGATGTAATATTCATTGCGAAGTGCCACTTATGCCTCGCATACACTTCAAGTGAATGTAAATGCGACAATTCATTGCTAGGAAATAGTGTTTGCAGTTGTCTACGTATCGAAGCAGTATAGTTCTAATGCTTCTTAATACGAGATATCGCATCTCATTTCTATGTTTCATGATAAGATATTATATACATTGCGAAGTGTCATGTATACCTCGTATTCACTTTAAAGGAATGTAAGTGCGATAATTCCTTTCTATTAAATAGCGTTTCCAGATATCTAGGTATCGAAGCAATAGAGTTCTAATGCTTCTTAAAACGCGATATCGCTTCTCATTTCTATGTTTCATGATAAGATATAATATTCAATGCGAAGTGATATGTATACCTTGCATACACATCAAGTGAATGTAAATGCGACACGTTCTTGCTAGGTAATAGCGATTGCAGATGCCTACCTATCGAAGCAATAGAGTTCTAGTGCCTGTTAAAACGAGATATCGCATCTAATTTGTATGCTTCATGGTAAGATATAATATTCATTGCGAAGTGTCATGTATACCTCGTATTCACTTCAAAAGAATGTAAATGCGACACTTCCTTGATAGGAAATAGCGTTTGCAGATGTCTACGTATCCTAGCAATAGTGTTCTAATGCGTCTTAAAACGGGATATCGCATATCATTTCTATGTTTCATGATAATATATAATATGCATTGCGAAGTGTAAAGCACTCCTCGTAATCACGTCAAATGATTGTAACTGCGACACTTCCTTCCTGGGAGGTAGCGTTTCCAGATGTCTTCGTATCGAAGCAATAGAGTTCTAGTGCTTCTTAAAATGGGATATCGCCTCTTATTTCTATGTTTCATGATAAGATATAATATTCACTGTGCAGTGTTATGTATACCTCGTATTCGCTTTAAAAGGATGTAAATGCGCCACTTCTTTGGCAGGAAATAGCGTTTGCAGATGTCTACGTATCGTAGCAATAGAGTTCTAATGCTACTTAATACTCGAAATCGCATCTCACTTCTATGCTTCATGATAGGATATAATATTCATTGCGAAGTGTCATGTATACCTCGCATTAGCGTCAAAGGTATGTAAATGCGACACTTCCATGCTTGGAAATAGCGTTCGCAGATGTCTACCTATCGTAGCAAAAGTGTTCTGGTGCTTCTTAAAACGCGATGCCGCATCTCATTTCTATGTTTCACGATAACATATGATATTCATTGTGGAGTGTTATGTATACCTCGTATTCACATCAAAATGAAGTAAGTGCGACACTTCCTTGCTAGGAATTAGAGTTTGCAGATGTCTACGTATCGAAGCAATGGAATTCTAATGCGTCATTAATCGCGATATCGCATCTCATTTCTGTGTTTCATGATAAGAGATAATATTCATAGTGCAATGTTATGTATACATCTCATTCACTTCAAAAGAATTTAAATGCGACATTTCCTTGCTAGGAAATGGCGTTTGCAGATGTCTACGTATCGTAGCATTAGAGTTCTAATGCTTCTTAATACGAGATATCGCATCTCATTTCTATGTTTCATGATAAGGTATAATATTTATAGCGAAGTGTCATGTATACCTCGTATTCACTTCAAAAGTGCTAAAATGCACCACTTCCATGCAAGGAAGTTGCGTTTGCAGATGCCTACGTATCGAAGCAATAGATTTCTAATGCTTCTGAAAACGCGATATCGCATCTCATTTCTATGTTTCATGGCAAGAGATAATATTGATTGCGAAGTGTCATGTATACCTCCTATTCACTTCAAAAGAATGTAATGCGACACTTCCTTGCTAGGAAATAGCATTTGCAGATGTCTACGTATCGTAGCAATAGAGTTCTAATGCTGCTTAAAATGCGATATCGCATCACATTTCTATGTTTCATGATAGGATGTAATATTCATTGCGAAGTGCCACTTATGCCTCGCATACACTTCAAGTGAATGTAAATGCGACAATTCATTGCTAGGAAATAGTGTTTGCAGTTGTCTACGTATCGAAGCAATATAGTTCTAATGCTTCTTAATACGAGATATCGCATCTCATTTCTATGTTTCATGATAAGGTATTATATACATTGCGAAGTGTCATGTATACCTCGTATTCACTTTAAAGGAATGTAAGTGCGATAATTCCTTTCTATTAAATAGCGTTCCCAGATATCTAGGTATCGAAGCAATAGAGTTCTAATGCTTCTTAAAACGCGATATCGCATCTCATTTCTATGTTTCATGATAAGATATAATATTCAATGCGAAGTGATATGTATACCTCGCATACACATCAAGTGAATGTAAATGCGACACGTTCTTGCTAGGTAATAGCGATTGCAGATGTCTACGTATCGAAGCAATAGATTTCTAATCCTTCTCAAAACGCGATATCGCATCTCATTTCTATGTTTCATGATGAGATGTAATATTCATTGCGAAGTGTCATGTATACCTCGGATACACATCAAATGAATGTAAGTGCGACATTTCCTTGCTATGAAATAGGGTTTGCAGATGTCTACGTATCGAAGCAATAGATTTCTAATGCTTCTTCAAACGAGATGTCGCAACCCATTTCTATGTTTCATGATAAGATATAATATTCATTGTGCAGTGTTATGTATACCTCGTATTCATTTCAATTGAATGCAAATGCGATACTTCCGTGTTAGGAAATAGCGTTTCCAGATGTCTACGCATCGAAGCAATAGAGTTCTAATGCTTCTTGAAACGCGATATCGCATCTCATTTCTATGTTTCATGACAAGATATAATACTCATTGCGAAGTGTTGCGCATTCCTCGTATAAACATCAAATGAATGTAAGTGCGACACTTCCTTGTTAGGAAGTAGCGTTTGCAGTTGGCTGCGTATCGTAGTAATGCAGTTCTAATGCTTCTTAAAACGAGATGTCGCATTTCATTTCTGTGTTTCATGATAAGATATAATATTCATTGCGGAGTGTTATGTATACCACGCATACAATTCAAAAGAATGTAAATGCGACTATTCCTTTGCTAGGAAATAGCGTTTGCAAATGTCTGCGTATCGAAGCAGTAGAGATCTAATGCTTCTTAAAACGCGATATCGCATCTCATTTCTGTGTCGCATGATAAGATTTAATATTCATTGCGAAGTGGCATGTATACCTCGCATAAACTTCAAATGAATGTAAATGCGCACTTCCTGGCTAGGAAATAGCATTTGCAGATGTCTACGTATCGAAGCCATAGAGTTCTAATGCTTCTTAAATCGCGATATCGCATTTCATTTCTGTGTTTCATGATAAGATATAATATTCATTGTGCAGTGTTATGTATATCTCGTATTCACTTCAATTGAATGTAAATGCGACAATTCCTTGCTAGGAAGTAGCGTCTACAGATGTCTACGTATCGAAGCAATAGAGTTCTAGTTCTTCTTAAAACGAAATATCGCAACTCATTTCTATATTTCATGATAAGATATAATATTCATTGCGAAGTTTCATGTATTCCTCGTATTCACTTCGAATGAATGTAAATGCTACACTTCCTCGCTAGGAAATAGCGTTTGCAGATGTCTACGTATCGAAGCAATAGAGTTCTAATGCTTCTTGAAACGGGATATCGCATCTCATTTCTATGTTTCAGGATAAGATATAATATTAATTGCGAAGTGTCATGTATACCTTGTATTCACTTCAGAAGAATGTAAATGCGACACTTCATTGCTAGGAAATAGCGTTTGCAGATGTCCACGTATCGTAGCAATAGAGTACTAATTCTTCTTAAAACGCGATATCGCATCACATTTCTATGTTTCATGATAGGATATAATATTCATTGCGAAGTGTTATGTATTCCCCGTCTACACTTCAAATGAATGTAAATGCGACATTTCCATCCTTGGAAATAGCGTCTCCAGATGTCTACGTATCGAAGCAATAGAGCGCTAATGCTTCTTAAAACAGGATACCGCATCTAATTTCTATGCTTAATGTTAAGATATAGTATTAATTGCGAAGTGTCATGTATACATCGTATTCACATAAAAGTAATGTGAATGGGATACTTCCTTCCTAGGAAATAGCGTTTGCAGATCTCTCCGTATCGAAGCATTAGAGTTCTGATGCTTCTTAAAACGTGATATCGCATCTCACTTCTATGTTTCATGATAGGAGATAATATTCATTGCGAAGTGTCATGAATACCTCCCATTCACTTCAAAAGAATGTAAATGCGACACTTCCTGGCTAGGGAATAGCGTTTGCAGATATCTACGTATCTAAGCAATAGTGTTCTAAAGTTTCGTAAAACGCAATATCGCATCAGATTTCTATGTTTCATGGTAAGATATAATATTCATTGCGAAGTGTCATGTGTACCTCGTATTCACATCAAAAGAATGTAAATGCCACATTTCCTTCCTAGGAAATAGCGTTTGCAGATGTACACGTATCGAGGCAATAGAGTTCTAATGGTTCTTAAAACGGGATATCGCATCTCAATTCTATGTCTCATGATAAGATACAGTTTTCATTGCGAAGTGTTATGTATACATCGTATTCACTTCAAAAGAATGCAAGGGCGACACTTCCTTGCTTGGAAATAACGTTTCCAGATGTCCACGTATCGAAGCAATAGAGTTCTAATGCTTCTTAAAAAGCGATGTCGCATCTCATTTCTATGTTTCATGATAGGATATAATGTTCATTGTGGAGTGTTGTATTTACCTCGTATTCACTTCAAAAGAATGTAAATGCGACACTTCCTTGCTAGGAAATAGCGCTTGCAGACTTCTACGTATCGAAGCAATAAATTTCTAATGCTGCTTGAAACGCGATATTGCATCACATTTCTATGTTTCGTGATAAGATATAATATTCATTGTGGAGTGTTATGTATACCTCGTCTACACTTCAAAAGAATGTAAATGCGACAGTTCCTTGCTAGGAAATAGCGTTTCCACATGTCTACGTATCGAAACAATTGTGTTCTAATGCTTCTTAAAACGTGATATCGCACCTCACTTCTATGTTTCATGATAAGAGATAATATTCATTGCGAAGTGTCATGTACTCCTCGTATTCACTTCAAAAGAATGTAAACGCGACACATCATTGCCGGGAAATAGCGTTTGCAGATGTCTCCGTTTCGAAGCAATAGAGTTCTAATGCCTCTTAAAACGAGATGTCGCATCTGATTCCTATGTTTCATGATAAGATATAATATTAATTGCGAAGTATCATGTATACTTCGTATTCACTTCAAAAGAATGTAAATGCGACACTTCCTTGCTAGGAAATAGGGATTGCAAATGTCTACGTATAGCAGCAATAGAGTTCTAACGATTCTTAATTCGCTATATCGCATCTCATTTCTATGTTTCACGATAAGATATAATATTCATTGCGAAGTGTCATGTACACCTCGAATTCGCGTCAAAAGAATGTATATGCGACACTTCCACGCTAGGAAATAGCGTTTGCAGATGTCTGGTATCGTAGCAATAGAGTTCTAATGCTTCTTAAAACGTGATATCGCATCTCACTTCTATGGTTTATGATAAGTGATAATATTCATTGCGAAGTGTCATGTATACCTCGTATTCACTTCAAAAGAATGTAAATGCGACACTTCCTTCCTAGGTAATAGCGTTGGCAGATGTCTACGTATCGTAGGAATAGAGTTCTAATGCTTCCCAAAACGCGATATCGCATCTCATTTCCATGTTTCATGATAAGATATAATATTCATTGCGAAGTGTCACTTGTATCTCTGGTACACTAAAAAAGAAAGTAAACGCGATACTTCCCTGCTAGGAAATAGCGTTCGCAGATGTCTACGTATGGTAGCATTAGGGTTCTAAATCTTTTCAACACACGATATCGCATCTCATTTCTATGTTTCATGATAAGATGTAATATTCATTGCGTAGTGTCATGTATACCTCCTATTCACTTCAAAAGAATGTAAGTGCAACACTTCCTGGCTAGGAAATAGTGTTTGCAGATGTCTACGCATCGTAGCAGTAGTGTTCTAATGCTTCTTAAAACGCGATATCGCATCACATTCCTATGTTTCATAATAAGATATAATATTCATTGCGAAGTGTCTTGAATAACTCGCGTACGCCTCTAACGAATGTAAATGCGACACCTCCTTGCTAGGAAATAGTGTTGGCAGATGTCTACGTATCGAAGCAACAGAATTCTAATGCTTCTTAAAACGAGTTATCGCATCCCAATTCTATGTTGCTTGATAAGGTATAATTATCATTGCGTAGTATCATGTATACCTCGTATTCACTTCAAAAGGATGTATATCCGACACTCCCTTGCTAGGAAGTAGCGTCTGCAGATGTCTACGAATCGAAGCAACAGTGTTCTAATGCTTCTTAAATCGAGATATCGCATCTCATTTCTATGATTCATGATAAGATATAATATTCATTGTGCAGTGTTATGTATACCTCGTATCACTTCAAAAGCATGTAAATGCGACACTTCCATGGTAGGAAATAGCGCTTGCAGATGTCTACGTATCGAAGCATTAGAGTCCTAATGCATCATAATTCGCAAATATCGTATCTCACTTCTATGTTTCATGATAAGATATAATATTCATTGTGCAGTGTTATGTATATCTCGAATGCACTTCTAAAGAATGTAAATGCGACACTTCCTTGTTAGGAAATAGCGTCCGCAGATATCTACGTATCATAGTAATAGAGTTCTAATGCTTCTTATATCGCCATACCGCATCTCATTTCTATGTTTCATTATAAGATATAACATTCATTAGGAAGTGTCATGTATACCTGGCACACACTTCAAATGAATGTAAACGCAACACTTCCTTGCTAGGAAATAGCGTTTGCAGATGTCTACGTATGGTAGCATTAGGGTTCTAAATCTTTTCAAAACACGATATCGCATCTCATTTCTATGTTTCATGATAAGATATAATATTCATTGTGAAGTGTCTTTTATACCACACATACACTTCAAACGAATTAAAAGGCGACACTTCCTTTCTAAGAAGTAGCGTTTGCAGATGTCTACGTATCGATGCAATAGAGTTCTAATGCTTCTTAATTCGCGATATCGCACCTCACTTCTACGTTTCATGATAAGATATAATATTCATTGTGCAGTGTTATGTATACCTCGTCTACACCTCCTAGGAATGTAAATGCGACACTTCCTTGCTAGGAAATAGCGACTGCAGATGTCTACGCATCGTAGCAATAGAGTTCTAATGCTTCTTAAATCGCGATATGCTTCTCATCTCTATGTTTCATGATAAGATATAATATTCATTGCGAAGTGTTATGTATACCTCGCATTAACTTCAAAAGAATATAAATGCGACACTTCCTTGCTAGGAAATAGCGTTTGCAGATGTCTACGTATCGAAGCAATAGAGTTCTAATGCTCCTTAAAACGCGATATGGCTCCTCATTTCTATGTTTCATGATAAGATGTAATATTCATTGTGGAGTGTTATGTGTACCTCGTACTCACCTCGAGAGAATGTAAATGCCACACATCCTTGCTAGAAAATAGCGTTTGCAGATGTCTACGTATCGTAGCAATGGAGTTCTAAAGCTTCTTAAAACGCGATATCACATCACATTTCTATGTTTCATGATAAGATATAATATTCATTGCGAAGTTTCACGTATTCCTCGTATTCACTTCAAATGAATGTAAATGCGGCACCTCCTTCCTAGGAAATAGCGTTTGCAGATGTCTACGTATCGTAGCAAGCATGATATAATGCTTCTTAAAACGCGATATCGCATCACATTTCTATGTTTCATGACAACATATAATATTCATTGCGAAGTGTTATGTATACGTCGCATACACTTTAAATGAATGTAAATGCGACACTTCCTTGCTAGGAAGTAGCGGCTGCAGATGTCTACGTATCGAAGCAACAGAGTTCTATTGCTTCTTGAAACGGGATCTGGCATCTCATTTCTATGTTTCATGATAAGATATAATATTCATTGCGAAGTTTCATGTATTCCTCGTATTCACTTCAAATGAATGTAAATGCGACACTTCCTTGCTAGGAAATAGCGTTTGCAGATGTCTACGTATCGAAGCAATAGAGATCTAACGCTTCTTAAAACGCGATATCGCATCTCATTTCTATGTTTCATGGCAACATATAATATTCATTGCGAAGTGTTATGTATACCTCGCATACACTTTAAATGAATGTAAATGCGACACTTCCTTGCTAGGAAGTAGCGGTTGCAGATGTCTACGTGTCGAAGCAACAGAGTTCTATTGCTTCTTAAATCGCCCCATCGCATCTCACTTCTATGTTTCATGATAAGATATAATATTCGTTCTGGAGTGTTATGTATACCTCGTACTCACTTCTAAAGATTGAAAATGCGACATTTCCTTGCTAGGAATTAGCGTCTGCAGATGTCTACGTATCGTAGCAATAGATTTCTAATGCTCCTTAAAACGCGAAATCGCTCCTCATTTATTTGCTTCCTGATAAGATATACTATTCATTGTGGAGTGCTATGTATACCTCGCATTCACTTCAAAAGAAAGTAAATGCGACACTTCCTTGCTAGGAAATGGCGTCTGCAGATGTCTACGTATCGAAGCAATAATGTTCTAATGCTTCTTAAATCGCCATATCGCATCTCATTTCTATGTTTCATGATAAGATGTAATATTCATTGTGCAGTGTTATGTATACCACGTATTCACTTCACAAGAATGTAATTACGACACTTCCTTGCTAGGAAATAGCGTCTGCAGATGTCTACGTATCGTAGCAATAGAGTGCTATTGTTTCTTAAAACGCGATATCGCATCTCATTTCTATGATTCATGATAAGATATAATATTCATTGTGGAGTGTTATGTATACCTCGTATTCACTTCAAAAGTATGTAAATGCGACACTTCCTTGCTAGGAAATAGCGTCTGCAGATGTCTACGAATCGTAGCAATAGAGTTCTAATGCTTAAATCGCGATGTCGCATCCCATTTCTATGTTTCATTATAAGATATAATATTCATTGTTCAGTGTTATGTATACCCCGTATGCACTTCAAAAGAATGTAAATACGACACTTCCTTGCTAGGAAGTAGCGATGGCAGATGTCTACGTATCGAAGCAACAGAGTTCTAATGCTTCTTAAAACGAGATATCACATCTCATTTCTATGTTTCATGATAAGATATAATATTCACTGCGGAGTGTCATGTATACCTTGTATTCACTTCAAAAAAATGTAAATGCGACACTTCCTTGCTAGAAAATAGAGTTTGCAGATGTCTCCGTATCGTAGCAGTAGAGTTTTAATGCTTCTCAAAAGGCGAAATCGCATTTCATTTCTATGTTTCGTGATAAGGTACAATATTCAATGCGTAGTGTCATGTATATCTCGCATACACTTAAAATGAATGTAAATGCGACACATCCTTGCTAGGAAATAGCGTTTGCAGAAGCCTACCTATCGTAGCAATAGAGTTCTAATGCTTCTTAAATCGCGATATCGCATCTAATTTCTATGTGTCGTTATAAGGTATAATATTCATCGTGGAGTGTTATGTATACCTCGTATTCACTTCAAAAGAATGTAAATGCGACACTTCCTAGCTACGAAATAGCGTTTGCAGATGTCTACGCATCGTAGCAATAGAGTTCTAATGCTTCTTAAAACGTGATATCGCACCTCACTTCTACGTTTCATGATAAGAGATAATATTCATTGCGAAGTGTCATGTATACCTCGCATACACTTCAAAAGAATGTAAATGCGACACTTCCTTGCTAGGAAATAGCGTTTTCAGATGTCTACGTTTCGCAGCAATAGAGTCCTAATGCTTCCTAAAACGCGATATCGCATCTCATTTCTATGTTTCGTGATAAGATATAATATTAATTGCGAAGTGTCATGTATACCTAGTATTCACTTCAGAAGAATGTAAATGCGACAGTTACTTGCTAGGAAATAGCGTTTGCAGATGACTACGTATCGCAGAAATAGTGTTCTAATGCTTCTTAAACCGCGATATAGCATCTCACTTCTATGTTTCATGATAAGATAAAATAATCATTACGAAGTGTCACTTATACCTCGCATACACTTCAAATGAATGTAAATGCGACACTTCCTTGCTAGGAAATAGCGTTTGCAGATGTCTACGTATAGTAGCAGTAGAGTTCTAGTGCTTCTCAAAACTCGATATCGCATCTCATCTCTATGTCTCACGATAAGGTATAATATTCATTGCGACGTGTTATGTATACATCGCATACACTTCAAATGTATGTATATGCGAGACTTCCTTGCTAGGAAGTAGCGTTTGCAGATGTCTACGTATCGAAGCAATAGAGTTCTAATGCTTCTTGAAACGGGATATCGCATCTCATTTCTATGTTTCATGATAAGATATAATATTAATTGCGAAGTGTCATGTATACCTAGTATTCACTTCAGAAGAATGTAAATGCGACAGTTACTTGCTAGGAAATAGCGTCTGCAGATGTCTACGTATCGAAGCAATAGAGTTCTAATGCTTCTTAAATCGCCATATCGCACCTCATTTCTATGTTTCATGATAAGATGTAATATTCATTGCGGAGTGTCATGTATACCTCGTATTCACTTCAAATAAATGTAAATGTCTACCTATCGAAGCAATAGAGTTCTAATGCTTCTTAAAACGCGATATCGCACCTCATTTCTATGTTTCATGATAAGATATAATATTCATTCTGGAGTGTTATGTATACCTCGTATTCACTTCAACAGTTTGTAAATGCGACACTTCCTTCCTAGGTAATAGCGCCTGCAGATGTCTCCGTATCGAAGCAATAGTTATCTAATGCTTCTTATATCGTGATATCTCATCTCATTCCTATATATCATGACATGATATAATATTCAATGTGGAGTGTTATGTATACCTTGTATTCACTTCAAAAGAATGTAAGTGCCACTCTTCCTTGCTATTAAATAGCGTTTGCAGACGTCTACGTATCGAAGCAACAGAGTTCCAGTGCTTCTTAAATCGCGATATCGCATCTCATTTCTATGTTTCATGATAAGATATAATATTCATTGTGGAGTGTTATGTATACCTAGTATTCACTTCAAAAGGTTGTAAATGCGACACATCCTTGCTAGAAAATAGCGTCTGCTGATATCTACGTATTGTAGCAATAGAGTTCTAATCCTTCTTAGAACACGATATCGCATCTTATTACTATGTTTCATGATAAGATATAATATTCATTGCGAAGTGTCTTGTATACCTCGCATACACTTCAAATGAATGTAAATTAGACACTTCCTTGCTAGGAAATAGCGATGGCAGATGTCTAAGTATCGAAGAAATAGAGTTGTAATGCTTCTTATATCGTCATATCGCATCTCATTTCTATGCTTCATGATAAGATATAATATTCATTGTGGAGTGTTATGTATACCTCGTATTCACTTCAAAAGATTGAAAATGCGACTCTTGCTTGCTAGGAATTAGCGTTTGCAGATGTTTACGTATCGTAGCAGTGGAGTTCTAATGCTTCTTAAAACGCGAAATCGATCCTCATTTATATGCTTCATGATAAGATATAATTTTCATTGTGGATTGTTATGTATACCTCGTATTCACTTCAAAGAATAGTAAATGCGACACTTCCTTGCTAGGTAATAGCGCCTGCAGATGTCTACGTATCGAAGCAATAGATTTCTAGCTTCTTAAGACGCGAAATAGCTCCACATTTCTATGTTTCATGATAAGATATAATATTCATTGTGGAGTGCCATGTATACCTAGTATTCGCTTCAAAAGAAAGTAACTGCGTCACTTCCACGCTAGGAAATAGCGTTTGCAGATGTCTACGTATCGAAGCAATAGATTTCTAATGCTTCTGAAAACGCGATAACGCATCTCATTTCCATGTTTCATGGTTAGATATAATATTAATTGCGAAGTGTCATGTGTACCTCGTATTCACTTCAAATGAATGTAAATGCGACACTTCCTTGCTAGGAAATAGCGTTTGCAGATGTCTACGTATCGAAGCAATAGAGTTCTAACGCTTCTTAGAACGCGATATCGCATCTCATTTCAATGATTCATGACAAGATATAATATTCATTGCGAAGTGTCATGTATACCACGTATTCACTTCAAAAGGATGTAAATGCGACACTTCCTTCCTAGGAAATAGCGTTTTCAGATGTCTGCGTATCGTAGCAGTAGATTTCTAACGCTTCTTAAAACGTGATATCGCATCTCATATCTATGTTTCATGATAAGATATAATAATCATTGCGAAGTGTCACGTGCACTTCGCATTCACTTCAAAAGAATGTAAATGCGACACTTCCTTCCTAGGAAATAGCGTTTGTAGATGTCTACGTATCGTAGCAATAGAGATCTAGTGCTTCTTAAAACGCGATATCGCGTCTCACGTCTATGTTTCATGATAAGATATAATATTTATTGCGAAGTGTCACTTATACCTCGCATAAACTTCAAATGAATGTAAATGCGACACTTCCTTGCTATTAAATAGCGTTTGCAGATGTCTTCGTATCATCCCAATAGATTTCTAGTGCCCTTTTAAATCGCGATATCGCATCTCATTTCTATGTTTCATGACAAGATATAATATTCATTGTGGAGTGTTATGTATACCTCGTATTCACTTCAAAAGAATGTAAATGCGACACTTCCTGGCTAGGAAATAGCGTTTGCAGACGTCTACTTATCGAAGCAATAGAGTTCTAATGCTTCTTGAAACGGGATATCGCAACTCATTTCTATGCTTCATGATAAGAAATAATATTCATTGCGAAGTTTCATGTATTCCTCGTATTCACTTCAAATGAATGTAAATGCGACACTTCCTTGCTAGGAAATAGCGTTTGCAGACGTCTACGTATCGAAGCAATAGAGTTCTAATGCTTCTTGAAACGGGATATCGCATCCCATTTCTAAGCTTCATGATAAGAAGTAATATTCATTCCGAAGTGTCATGTATACCTCGTATTCACTCCAAAAGAAAGTGAATGCAACACTTCCTTGCTAGGAAATAGCGTTTCCAGATTTCTACATATTACAGCAATAGGGTTCTAATGCTTCTTAGATCGTGATATCGCATCTCATTTCTGTGTTTCATGATAAGATATAATATTCATTCTGGAGTGTTATGTATACTTCGTATTCACTTCAAAAGAATGTAATAGCGACACTTCCTTGCTATTAAATAGCGTTTGCAGATGTCTACGTATCACAGCAATAGAGTTCTAATGCTTTCTAAAACGGGATATCGCATCTCATTTCTATGTTTCATGATAAGATATAGTATTCATTGTGGAGTGTTATGTATACCTCGTATTCACTTCAAAAGAATGTAAATGCGACACATCCCTTCTAGGAAATAGCGTTGCCAGATGTTTACGTATCGTAGCAATAGAGTTCTAATGCTTCTTAAAACGCGATATCGCATCCCCTTTCTATCTTTCATGATAAGATATAATATTCATTACCAAGTGTCACTTATACCTCGCATACACTTCAAATGAATGTAAATGCGACACCTCCTTGCCAGGAAATAGCGTTTGCAGTTCTCAACGTATCGATGCAATAGAGTTCTAATAATTCTTAAAACGGGATATCGCATCTCATTTCTATGTTTCATGATAAGATATAATATTCACTGTGGAGTGTCATGTATACCTCGTATTCACTTCAAAAGAATGTAAATGCAACACTTCCTTGCTAGGACATAGCGATGGCAGATGTCTACGTATCAAAGCAATAGTGTTCTAATGCTCCTTAAATCGCGATATCGCATCTCATTTCTATGTTTCATGATTAGATGTAATATTCAATGCGAAGTGTCTTGTATACCTCGCATATACTTCAAATGAATGTAAATGCAACACTTCCTTGCTAGGACATAGCGATGGCAGATGTCTACGTATCAAAGCAATAGCGTTCTAATGCTCCTTAAATCGCGATATCGCATCTCATTTCTATGTTTCATGATTAGATGTAATATTCAATGCGAAGTGTCTTGTATACCTCGCATATACTTCAAATGAATGTAAATGCGACACTTCATTGCTAGGAAATTGCGTCTGCAGATATCTACGTATTGTAGCAGTAGAGTTCTAATGCTCCTTAAAAGGCGATATCGCATCTCATTTCTATGTTTCATGATAAGTTATAATATTCATTGCTAAGTGTCATGTATACCTCGCATACACTTCAAATGAATGTAAATGCGACACTTCCTTGCTGGGATATAGCGTTTGCAGATGTCGATGTATCGTAGCAATAGAGTTCTAATTCTTCTTAATACGCGATTTCGCATACAATTCCTATGTTTTATGATAAGATATAATAATCATTGTGGTGTGTTATGTATACCTCGTATTCACTTGAAAGAATGTAAATGCGACACTTCCTTGCTAGGAAATAGCGTTTGCAGAAATGTACGTATCGAAGCAATGGAGTTCTAACGCTTCTTAAAACGCCATATCGCATCTCATTTCTATGTTTCATGATAAGATATAATATTCATTGTGGAGTGTCATTATAACCTCGTATTCACTCCAAAAGATTGTAAGTGCAACACTTTCTTGTTATTAAATACCGTTTGCAGATGTCTACGTGTCGTAGCAGTAGTGTTCTAATGCTTCTTAAATCGCCATATTCCATATCATTTCTATGTTTCATGATAAGATATAATAATCATTGTGTAGTGTTATGTGTACCACGCATTCACTTCAAAGGAATGTAAATGCGACACTTCCTTGCTCTTAGATAGCGTTTGCAGATGTCTACGTATCGTAGCAATAGAGTTCTAATGCTTTTTAAATCACCATATCGCACTTCATTTCTATGTTTCATGATAAGATATAATATTCTTTGCGAAGTGTCATGTATACATCGCATACACTTTAAATGAATGTAAATGCGACACTTCCTTGCTAGGAAATAGCGTTTGCAGATGCCTACTTATAGCAGCAATAGAGTTTTAATGGTTCTTAAAACGCAATATCGCATCTCATTTCTATGTTTCGTGATAAGATATAATATTCATTGCGAAGTGTCATGTATTCCTCGCATACATATCAAATGAATGTAAATGCGACACTTCCTTTCCAGGAAATAGCGTTTGCAGATGTCTACGTATCAAGGCAATAGAGTTCTATTGCTTCTCAAAACACAAAATCGCATCTCATTTCTATGTTTCAAGACAAGATATAATGTTCATTGTGGAGGGTTATGTATATCTCGTCTACACTTAAAAAGAATGTAAATGCGACACTTCCTTGCTGGGAAATAGCTTTTCCAGATGTCTACGTATCGAAGCATTAGAGTTCCAATGCATCTTATATCGCGATATCGCATCTCATTTCTATGTTTCATGATAAGATATAATATGAACTGCGAAGTGTCATGTATACCTTGTATTCACTTCAAAAGAATGTAAATGCGGCACTTCCTTGCTAGGAAGTAGCGTTTGCAGATGTCTACGTATCCATGCAATAGAGTTCAAATTCTTCCCAGATCGCGATATCGCATTTCATTTCTATGTTTCATGACAAGATATAAGATTCATTGCGGAGGGTTATGTATATCTCGTCTATACTTAAAAAGAATGTAAATGCGACACTTCCTTACTAGGGAATAGCATTTCCAGATGTCTACGTATCGAAGCATTAGAGTTCTAGTGCTTCTTATATCGCGATATCGCATCTCATTTCTATGTTTCATGATTAGATGTAATATTCAATGCGAAGTGTCTTGTATACCTCGCATATACTTCAAATGAATGTAAATGCAACACTTCCTTGCTAGGACATAGCGATGGCAGATGTCTACGTATCAAAGCAATAGCGTTCTAATGCTCCTTAAATCGCGATATCGCATCTCATTTCTATGTTTCATGATTAGATGTAATATTCAATGCGAAGTGTCTTGTATACCTCGCATATACTTCAAATGAATGTAAATGCGACACTTCATTGCTAGGAAATTGCGTCTGCAGATATCTACGTATTGTAGCAGTAGAGTTCTAATGCTCCTTAAAAGGCGATATCGCATCTCATTTCTATGTTTCATGATAAGTTATAATATTCATTGCTAAGTGTCATGTATACCTCGCATACACTTCAAATGAATGTAAATGCGACACTTCCTTGCTGGGATATAGCGTTTGCAGATGTCGATGTATCGTAGCAATAGAGTTCTAATTCTTCTTAATACGCGATTTCGCATACAATTCCTATGTTTTATGATAAGATATAATAATCATTGTGGTGTGTTATGTATACCTCGTATTCACTTGAAAGAATGTAAATGCGACACTTCCTTGCTAGGAAATAGCGTTTGCAGAAATGTACGTATCGAAGCAATGGAGTTCTAACGCTTCTTAAAACGCCCTATCGCATCTCATTTCTATGTTTCATGATAAGATATAATATTCATTGTGGAGTGTCATTATAACCTCGTATTCACTCCAAAAGATTGTAAGTGCAACACTTTCTTGTTATTAAATACCGTTTGCAGATGTCTACGTGTCGTAGCAGTAGTGTTCTAATGCTTCTTAAATCGCCATATTCCATATCATTTCTATGTTTCATGATAAGATATAATAATCATTGTGTAGTGTTATGTGTACCACGCATTCACTTCAAAGGAATGTAAATGCGACACTTCCTTGCTCTTAGATAGCGTTTGCAGATGTCTACGTATCGTAGCAATAGAGTTCTAATGCTTTTTATATCACCATATCGCACTTCATTTCTATGTTTCATGATAAGATATAATATTCTTTGCGAAGTGTCATGTATACATCGCATACACTTTAAATGAATGTAAATGCGACACTTCCTTGCTAGGAAATAGCGTTTGCAGATGCCTACTTATAGCAGCAATAGAGTTTTAATGGTTCTTAAAACGCAATATCGCATCTCATTTCTATGTTTCGTGATAAGATATAATATTCATTGCGAAGTGTCATGTATTCCTCGCATACATATCAAATGAATGTAAATGCGACACTTCCTTTCCAGGAAATAGCGTTTGCAGATGTCTACGTATCAAGGCAATAGAGTTCTATTGCTTCTCAAAACACAAAATCGCATCTCATTTCTATGTTTCAAGACAAGATATAATGTTCATTGTGGAGGGTTATGTATATCTCGTCTACACTTAAAAAGAATGTAAATGCGACACTTCCTTGCTGGGAAATAGCTTTTCCAGATGTCTACGTATCGAAGCATTAGAGTTCCAATGCATCTTATATCGCGATATCGCATCTCATTTCTATGTTTCATGATAAGATATAATATGAACTGCGAAGTGTCATGTATACCTTGTATTCACTTCAAAAGAATGTAAATGCGGCACTTCCTTGCTAGGAAGTAGCGTTTGCAGATGACTACGTATCCATGCAATAGAGTTCAAATTCTTCCCAGATCGCGATATCGCATTTCATTTCTATGTTTCATGACAAGATATAAGATTCATTGCGGAGGGTTATGTATATCTCGTCTATACTTAAAAAGAATGTAAATGCGACACTTCCTTACTAGGGAATAGCATTTCCAGATGTCTACGTATCGAAGCATTAGAGTTCTAGTGCTTCTTATATCGCGATATCGCATCTCATTTCTATGTTTCATGATTAGATGTAATATTCAATGCGAAGTGTCTTGTATACCTCGCATATACTTCAAATGAATGTAAATGCAACACTTCCTTGCTAGGACATAGCGATGGCAGATGTCTACGTATCAAAGCAATAGCGTTCTAATGCTCCTTAAATCGCGATATCGCATCTCATTTCTATGTTTCATGATTAGATGTAATATTCAATGCGAAGTGTCTTGTATACCTCGCATATACTTCAAATGAATGTAAATGCGACACTTCATTGCTAGGAAATTGCGTCTGCAGATATCTACGTATTGTAGCAGTAGAGTTCTAATGCTCCTTAAAAGGCGATATCGCATCTCATTTCTATGTTTCATGATAAGTTATAATATTCATTGCTAAGTGTCATGTATACCTCGCATACACTTCAAATGAATGTAAATGCGACACTTCCTTGCTGGGATATAGCGTTTGCAGATGTCGATGTATCGTAGCAATAGAGTTCTAATTCTTCTTAATACGCGATTTCGCATACAATTCCTATGTTTTATGATAAGATATAATAATCATTGTGGTGTGTTATGTATACCTCGTATTCACTTGAAAGAATGTAAATGCGACACTTCCTTGCTAGGAAATAGCGTTTGCAGAAATGTACGTATCGAAGCAATGGAGTTCTAACGCTTCTTAAAACGCCATATCGCATCTCATTTCTATGTTTCATGATAAGATATAATATTCATTGTGGAGTGTCATTATAACCTCGTATTCACTCCAAAAGATTGTAAGTGCAACACTTTCTTGTTATTAAATACCGTTTGCAGATGTCTACGTGTCGTAGCAGTAGTGTTCTAATGCTTCTTAAATCGCCATATTCCATATCATTTCTATGTTTCATGATAAGATATAATAATCATTGTGTAGTGTTATGTGTACCACGCATTCACTTCAAAGGAATGTAAATGCGACACTTCCTTGCTCTTAGATAGCGTTTGCAGATGTCTACGTATCGTAGCAATAGAGTTCTAATGCTTTTTAAATCACCATATCGCACTTCATTTCTATGTTTCATGATAAGATATAATATTCTTTGCGAAGTGTCATGTATACATCGCATACACTTTAAATGAATGTAAATGCGACACTTCCTTGCTAGGAAATAGCGTTTGCAGATGCCTACTTATAGCAGCAATAGAGTTTTAATGGTTCTTAAAACGCAATATCGCATCTCATTTCTATGTTTCGTGATAAGATATAATATTCATTGCGAAGTGTCATGTATTCCTCGCATACATATCAAATGAATGTAAATGCGACACTTCCTTTCCAGGAAATAGCGTTTGCAGATGTCTACGTATCAAGGCAATAGAGTTCTATTGCTTCTCAAAACACAAAATCGCATCTCATTTCTATGTTTCAAGACAAGATATAATGTTCATTGTGGAGGGTTATGTATATCACGTCTACACTTAAAAAGAATGTAAATGCGACACTTCCTTGCTGGGAAATAGCTTTTCCAGATGTCTACGTATCGAAGCATTAGAGTTCCAATGCATCTTATATCGCGATATCGCATCTCATTTCTATGTTTCATGATAAGATATAATATGAACTGCGAAGTGTCATGTATACCTTGTATTCACTTCAAAAGAATGTAAATGCGGCACTTCCTTGCTAGGAAGTAGCGTTTGCAGATGTCTACGTATCCATGCAATAGAGTTCAAATTCTTCCCAGATCGCGATATCGCATTTCATTTCTATGTTTCATGACAAGATATAAGATTCATTGCGGAGGGTTATGTATATCTCGTCTATACTTAAAAAGAATGTAAATGCGACACTTCCTTACTAGGGAATAGCATTTCCAGATGTCTACGTATCGAAGCATTAGAGTTCTAGTGCTTCTTATATCGCGATATCGCATCTCATTTCTATGTTTCATGATTAGATGTAATATTCAATGCGAAGTGTCTTGTATACCTCGCATATACTTCAAATGAATGTAAATGCAACACTTCCTTGCTAGGACATAGCGATGGCAGATGTCTACGTATCAAAGCAATAGCGTTCTAATGCTCCTTAAATCGCGATATCGCATCTCATTTCTATGTTTCATGATTAGATGTAATATTCAATGCGAAGTGTCTTGTATACCTCGCATATACTTCAAATGAATGTAAATGCGACACTTCATTGCTAGGAAATTGCGTCTGCAGATATCTACGTATTGTAGCAGTAGAGTTCTAATGCTCCTTAAAAGGCGATATCGCATCTCATTTCTATGTTTCATGATAAGTTATAATATTCATTGCTAAGTGTCATGTATACCTCGCATACACTTCAAATGAATGTAAATGCGACACTTCCTTGCTGGGATATAGCGTTTGCAGATGTCGATGTATCGTAGCAATAGAGTTCTAATTCTTCTTAATACGCGATTTCGCATACAATTCCTATGTTTTATGATAAGATATAATAATCATTGTGGTGTGTTATGTATACCTCGTATTCACTTGAAAGAATGTAAATGCGACACTTCCTTGCTAGGAAATAGCGTTTGCAGAAATGTACGTATCGAAGCAATGGAGTTCTAACGCTTCTTAAAACGCCCTATCGCATCTCATTTCTATGTTTCATGATAAGATATAATATTCATTGTGGAGTGTCATTATAACCTCGTATTCACTCCAAAAGATTGTAAGTGCAACACTTTCTTGTTATTAAATACCGTTTGCAGATGTCTACGTGTCGTAGCAGTAGTGTTCTAATGCTTCTTAAATCGCCATATTCCATATCATTTCTATGTTTCATGATAAGATATAATAATCATTGTGTAGTGTTATGTGTACCACGCATTCACTTCAAAGGAATGTAAATGCGACACTTCCTTGCTCTTAGATAGCGTTTGCAGATGTCTACGTATCGTAGCAATAGAGTTCTAATGCTTTTTATATCACCATATCGCACTTCATTTCTATGTTTCATGATAAGATATAATATTCTTTGCGAAGTGTCATGTATACATCGCATACACTTTAAATGAATGTAAATGCGACACTTCCTTGCTAGGAAATAGCGTTTGCAGATGCCTACTTATAGCAGCAATAGAGTTTTAATGGTTCTTAAAACGCAATATCGCATCTCATTTCTATGTTTCGTGATAAGATATAATATTCATTGCGAAGTGTCATGTATTCCTCGCATACATATCAAATGAATGTAAATGCGACACTTCCTTTCCAGGAAATAGCGTTTGCAGATGTCTACGTATCAAGGCAATAGAGTTCTATTGCTTCTCAAAACACAAAATCGCATCTCATTTCTATGTTTCAAGACAAGATATAATGTTCATTGTGGAGGGTTATGTATATCTCGTCTACACTTAAAAAGAATGTAAATGCGACACTTCCTTGCTGGGAAATAGCTTTTCCAGATGTCTACGTATCGAAGCATTAGAGTTCCAATGCATCTTATATCGCGATATCGCATCTCATTTCTATGTTTCATGATAAGATATAATATGAACTGCGAAGTGTCATGTATACCTTGTATTCACTTCAAAAGAATGTAAATGCGGCACTTCCTTGCTAGGAAGTAGCGTTTGCAGATGACTACGTATCCATGCAATAGAGTTCAAATTCTTCCCAGATCGCGATATCGCATTTCATTTCTATGTTTCATGACAAGATATAAGATTCATTGCGGAGGGTTATGTATATCTCGTCTATACTTAAAAAGAATGTAAATGCGACACTTCCTTACTAGGGAATAGCATTTCCAGATGTCTACGTATCGAAGCATTAGAGTTCTAGTGCTTCTTATATCGCGATATCGCATCTCATTTCTATGTTTCATGATTAGATGTAATATTCAATGCGAAGTGTCTTGTATACCTCGCATATACTTCAAATGAATGTAAATGCAACACTTCCTTGCTAGGACATAGCGATGGCAGATGTCTACGTATCAAAGCAATAGCGTTCTAATGCTCCTTAAATCGCGATATCGCATCTCATTTCTATGTTTCATGATTAGATGTAATATTCAATGCGAAGTGTCTTGTATACCTCGCATATACTTCAAATGAATGTAAATGCGACACTTCATTGCTAGGAAATTGCGTCTGCAGATATCTACGTATTGTAGCAGTAGAGTTCTAATGCTCCTTAAAAGGCGATATCGCATCTCATTTCTATGTTTCATGATAAGTTATAATATTCATTGCTAAGTGTCATGTATACCTCGCATACACTTCAAATGAATGTAAATGCGACACTTCCTTGCTGGGATATAGCGTTTGCAGATGTCGATGTATCGTAGCAATAGAGTTCTAATTCTTCTTAATACGCGATTTCGCATACAATTCCTATGTTTTATGATAAGATATAATAATCATTGTGGTGTGTTATGTATACCTCGTATTCACTTGAAAGAATGTAAATGCGACACTTCCTTGCTAGGAAATAGCGTTTGCAGAAATGTACGTATCGAAGCAATGGAGTTCTAACGCTTCTTAAAACGCCATATCGCATCTCATTTCTATGTTTCATGATAAGATATAATATTCATTGTGGAGTGTCATTATAACCTCGTATTCACTCCAAAAGATTGTAAGTGCAACACTTTCTTGTTATTAAATACCGTTTGCAGATGTCTACGTGTCGTAGCAGTAGTGTTCTAATGCTTCTTAAATCGCCATATTCCATATCATTTCTATGTTTCATGATAAGATATAATAATCATTGTGTAGTGTTATGTGTACCACGCATTCACTTCAAAGGAATGTAAATGCGACACTTCCTTGCTCTTAGATAGCGTTTGCAGATGTCTACGTATCGTAGCAATAGAGTTCTAATGCTTTTTAAATCACCATATCGCACTTCATTTCTATGTTTCATGATAAGATATAATATTCTTTGCGAAGTGTCATGTATACATCGCATACACTTTAAATGAATGTAAATGCGACACTTCCTTGCTAGGAAATAGCGTTTGCAGATGCCTACTTATAGCAGCAATAGAGTTTTAATGGTTCTTAAAACGCAATATCGCATCTCATTTCTATGTTTCGTGATAAGATATAATATTCATTGCGAAGTGTCATGTATTCCTCGCATACATATCAAATGAATGTAAATGCGACACTTCCTTTCCAGGAAATAGCGTTTGCAGATGTCTACGTATCAAGGCAATAGAGTTCTATTGCTTCTCAAAACACAAAATCGCATCTCATTTCTATGTTTCAAGACAAGATATAATGTTCATTGTGGAGGGTTATGTATATCTCGTCTACACTTAAAAAGAATGTAAATGCGACACTTCCTTGCTGGGAAATAGCTTTTCCAGATGTCTACGTATCGAAGCATTAGAGTTCCAATGCATCTTATATCGCGATATCGCATCTCATTTCTATGTTTCATGATAAGATATAATATGAACTGCGAAGTGTCATGTATACCTTGTATTCACTTCAAAAGAATGTAAATGCGGCACTTCCTTGCTAGGAAGTAGCGTTTGCAGATGTCTACGTATCCATGCAATAGAGTTCAAATTCTTCCCAGATCGCGATATCGCATTTCATTTCTATGTTTCATGACAAGATATAAGATTCATTGCGGAGGGTTATGTATATCTCGTCTATACTTAAAAAGAATGTAAATGCGACACTTCCCTACTAGGGAATAGCATTTCCAGATGTCTACGTATCGAAGCATT